>NW_017259196.1:549469-571990 GCF_001594045.1 Atta colombica | reverse complement strand
TATATATGTTAATAGAATTGTACTTATAGTTATTATTACTATTATTGTAGCAGTAATGATAATATAATGTTACAATACATAATGTGCTCTCTAAAACTACTTTTAGAATGAATCTCACTCTGAAGAATGAAATCTCACTCTTAAAGATTGAAAAAATTGACTACTCTTTTTCAAGATTGGCTCTTTAGACTAAGATTCTTCAAAGAATTTACAGAGTAATGTTACTATATTATAATACAGATATGAACTTTTCTCTTACAATGCTGACGATGTGTGACATATTGTGACATATTTCGAAACTCGCATGCCCGTTTGCCCCCTCAAACTTCTTCACTCTAATAACAAGCCACAGTCTTGTTACTCTGCATCGATTGCTCATATATATAGTAATATTCCAACTTGTATATTAATAGTGTTCACTTCTCCATAAGTACGCGTTAAATTGTAACCAGTTTGCGGAACTGTAAGCCACACTATAAGGCCGCGATGAATGATGACTGCAGCGGGAAGATGTCAGAGCAAAACTTTACACGTATAATTGTCTTTGCAAAATGCTATAAAAATCTTAGACTTAATTTTAATGACAAATTCTTTGACAGAAGACATCAAATTTCAATTAGAAAAACTTTCAAAGGAGATATAATTTTTAAAATATCATTTACCAATATTTTCTTGCGGTACTTTTAATCACAGGAAAAAAAGATTTATAAAAATTCATTGATTTAACAAATCTACAACCTTATATGAACCAGTTTTTTATGTTAAAAAAAACAAAGTTGTATAACTAAATGTAATTAGCAAAATATGATTATTTCTAAGTACTATAAAACACAGTAAATTTGTTAATGCAGTAAAGGTAACTTTCTATGAAATCCAATATCCTAAATTTTTAACAAAATTAACTATGACACGTATTTTTGCTGCAGTAAGGAAGAAAACATGTCACATTAGCAATTTTCATTGTAATAAAGAATTGATTAAATTCTTATACTAATAATTGCTTACAAACATAATTCCTTTGTTGAACTATCAAATTTTGGTTATAAATATTGAACCCGTTCAGCAAGCTATAATTTTGCTGAACTACCCAATCTATTTTTTCTGTGATTGCTTCAGAAACTGCGACGATGACAGATAAAAAATATGCTTCTAGGCTTTGCAAAATAAAAATTTGAGATACGATCTCATTGTTCCTTATCTACAGACATTCGATGGAATGTCACCTTGGTGAAATGGAGCGTAAAATACAAACGTATTTTAAATATTTCTTAACGTCTCATGCACGTGTAATGTGAGCGGACTTATTTCCATTTCATGCGATAAATACGAAAATTTTTAGAACGTTTTGAAAATCAATATTCTATCTGTGCTACATTTCGCCTTTTTGACAAATGTGCATGCAATGAGTGTTTCGCAAAAATATATATTTCTCCCATACAACAAACAATAAACTAAATTAATAAAATGCTTATTTCATGGAAAGAATTTTATTTCGGTAGTATTTAAAAGATAAATCAAAAAATTAATTTTAGTTTTAATAAAATGCAATAATTTTACTCTTTTCATCTGAAATAATAATCGATGAAAATTTATTAATGATTAAGTATCTTTTATATTTCTTCTGTATATTTCTTCTTTATATTTCTTTAGAAAGAATAACGGAAAATGGATCGGAAAATGGAAATGAATAAAAAATAGGAAAGAAATAAAAAGAATCCTATTCGGTTGAAGTGAAATTTAATACTTAATAATACTTTTATGTAAATTTTCAAATAGAATTTTTAATTACACATTAATTTAATTTATCACATTAAATTGCACATTAATTTGATTTATCGGACGTAATTTATTGACGCGATCATAAATTGAAGCTGGAAAGTGGAAATATATCACATTGATCGTCAATCCAATGATATTATCATTTTAAATAATCATTTTAAAATATCGTAAAAAGTTTTTTAAAATCCTTATCATCATTATTAAATTAACAATGTGAATTGTAATATTATTTTCAGTTTTAGCTTATAATTTGAAATGGAAGATAAATTGAATCAGCGCGCAGTTTATAGAACTCGGGAATGTATCTAAAAATTTAAAAACATAAAAAAATGTATTATAAATTTCAATAAATAATTGTTGAATAGTATAACATTTATTTAAGGAAAGTAAATATTTGTTAAATAAATAATATAACAGTTAAATCAAATTAATGGTTTTTGTACCAAATAAATATATGTTTACATTTATTAAATATTTATTCAACTCAAAAACAAATATTTATTAAAATTTAGCTCTCAATATAGAAATATTATTAAGCACAAAGATTCGCTTCCATTGAATGTGTGTAAAATTTTTTTCCTTTAGAAAGATCGTGCTTTTCCAAGCTGAATTGGTATTAATTTTTAATTTATGCCTTTTGTTGACTTTTCCGCTGCATATAAAGTCGACAGCGGTAAAATTTATGAGTGTAATTAAAGCTCTCATGGTGCAGTTGCAACATCAAAACAAAACGGCGACTAAGAAGTTCCATCTGACGATTCTGTTCTACTTCAAGCGACCGTATTAATAATCTTCCTCTGCGCGCGTCGCGAAAGTAAACATCTTTTGATGGACGAACTGCGGCGCGAATAAATCTCGCGCTAATCCCGTGTTAATGAAAAGGTCGGTTATCAAATGTACAGAATGTAGGTCAGGCTCTGATTCCGTGAGGTAAAACTAATATTATAATACTATTAATATTATAGTATTAATATTATATTATTAATATTATAATATATTATTATCGCGATACTTATCAAGGATGTCGTGGCAATTTTGAAGATTAATTGCGACGTCCAGATCTCATAATAAGGGATTTCTCGTTATGTATTCGCGAGATGTATCGAAATATTAAAAAAAATTGACATTGAAAATATCATAAAATAGGATAACTTTAGCTGAAATAATATCCAGGTATGCATATCAAAATTAGGACTTAAGATATTAAAAAACGTTTTAAAAATGTTTTAAATTTCATATTCTATGTCTTGATTTTCGACGTGTGTGCTCCAAGCATTTTTAAAATTTTGTCTAAAATTATTTCGATTGAGCTAAAATTTATAGATGAAGCCAAAGAAAATGGAGTAAGAGGGACCTTTTAAATTTTAAAGAACAAAAATAGTTAAAACTGTTTAGACAGATTAGACTTAATAAGAAATTCACAAGAAATTAATTTTAGAAAAGAAGAAAAAGTTGGTGATGAAAATTATAAAAAGATTTTTTGAGAATCCAAGACAGCTTATAATGTTATTATAATGTTATTAGCTTAAGTTTTTTTAGTTTGAAGAATTAGTTTACAAATTTAAGAGAAAAATAAAATAAATTAGTAAATTAAATATTATTTTATATTTACTCGCTAATAATTAATTAAAAATAATAATATAAAATAAAACAAGTCCATACTACTAGACTCTTTTCTCCCAAATTAAAAGTCACAACTCTAATTTGATCTTCTTTCCTAACAGAGAATTCTGGCTACACCCATCTCAAAATTCATTTTATGATAAATGAAAATTAATTGATGAAAACTGATTGATGAAAAGTATTTTGTCAAACGCATTTCGCCAAAAGCATCTATTAATCTACGAATGGGAATTGATTATTTCAGAAGAGAATGTACACGACACACGTTAGTTTCATAATCGCGTATGCGTCAACACCTCGACGTAATCCCCGACGCCGCCCGCATGTAATTTACTTCTTGGAGAGATTGGTATCGCGATACCGGCAGCAAAGTGCAGTGCCAGGCGTGTCCGCAATGCCGATAGTCATCAGTTGGCAAGTGCTAACGAGTGTCCCATGACGATAATTGAACGATTATCCCATCGATTGCGACGACGAGAACAATTTGTTCTACATGTTAATGAGATTTCGATATCGCGGAACACATTCGATCGACTGAAGCATACGACGGAATGAACACGGAATTTAATTAATTATCGGAGATTTCTTTAAAACGAATGCGGGAGTCTCGTGGCACAGATCCGTTTACAATGAAATCAAAGACGGAGCAGGCAGATTGTCATCGCTATATTTACTTACAGCGTATGCAGCGCTGGCATTTGATTGTCGAGCATGATTTATGTATTAAACTGTATTAACATGGAATAAACACGACAGAATAACATGAGTTCCAATAAAACTTTAAAAAATTATTTATATCGAGAAAACATTAGAAAAAAATTATATACGTTGATTATAGAAAAAAATTGTACATATCAATTAAAAAATTATTTTGAAAAGTATTTTGTTTTATTTCACGTCTTTTTATTATATTATTATTTTTTTAAAATGTTTTTATTATTTTATTCACACGCATTCACATACTAATATTTACACATGTAAACATGTAAAAGAAAAGAAATGATTTTTCCGATTTTTAATATATTGATGAAGTACGTAAGTTAATGGAGCTAAGAACGTATATCTATATAGAATAGCGCTGTGTCATCATCATAAACGTGATTGCACTGACATTCGCAAAATCGATATATTTCATTGCTGTAAATTAACCGGACGTGCTTATTGCGACTTACCGTTATCATAGGCGCCGCCATTGAACGGTTATTAGGGACTAGCTATTAATCGCGTCCAATAAATCAGTTTACGATGTTAGAGGCATTGATAAATGTCTGCAGACGAGATGCGTGTCAGACACGTGATTTGAATACGCTCTTGAGGTTAATCGCGTTCTCTAAAATTGTGCTCAGTAACGTTGATCTTAGCACGATGATGTTAATGAAATTTTGATTATATACTCTCTAAATTCTTGGCAATAAAATCTCACTCTGAAGAGTGAAAATTGAGCCAGTCTTGAAAAAGAGTGATTCAATTTTCAATTTTTAAGAGCGAGATTTTAAAGTGACAATTCATTCTAAAAAATTTTAGAGAGAGTAGATTTAATTACCAATTAAATTTAGCATTTGTTTTGATATCAAAGAGACGATAAGCGATAAATTTATTTAAATAAATGAAATGACGTATATATATCGCGTAAATTACAAGTTATTCCAGAATGAGTGCTTCCTCGAAGTATGTAAACGCAAACCTATAATATCACGGAATTTGGGACAACAGCGCATCATCCTTTTGCTTGATATGACGTACACGCTATTTTTAGTATTAACAATTTGTAGGGCCGCGAATAACAGCGATGCGCCGTGCAGTAAACACTTTAAAAAAAGAGGAAAGTGAAATTTATTTTATAAACGTTAAAAAAAAGTGCGAGCAAAAAAAAAGCCAACGGGCCGTTTATATAAAGCCTAAAACGTATGAAAAGGAAAACAGCCTCACACAACTAATAATAAACTGGATTAGTTTGAACGTAATTTAATTTTTGCCAACTTTATTTGAAAGTGATTGCACGAAGAAAATTAGATTAATAAAAATAAAGATTATATTTAAAAAATTCACAAATATTATGTATGCCTGAAAAATCATCGTTGGATATATTGCCGCGTTTGAATTCCAATAGAATTTCAACTGAGACGTATTGACATATTGAATTAAAACGTCGCGATATATTCTTCAATTAGAAAAAATGATGACAGACGGAATTACGCGCAGGGCGCAATATATGGGATATAAAATGTTCGCACAATTTCTCGTGCCACATACGTGACATTTATCGCCCTTCCTTCGTCGTTCCTTATTCAATGAGAAAAGCAGGTAGGATGAATCAGCTGGCACACGTCTTAGCGTTGACGCAAGAGGTCGAGCTTGCGAGCGATAGCTGTCCGATCTAGCACGACGATTCGGATTCTCTATTTGAAAGCGATGATCACGAATGCGTGGGTCGAAAGCCCTCGTGCAGAAACGCACTTCTTTATTAAAGCTCAGCTATGTTGCAAGCCAATAATAGTGTTCGTTACGCTGGCGATAACTGCTCTATCTATCTTTATAAATCTTAATTGCTTTTTGTGCAATGCATGTTGATGAAAAAAAAAAAAGATTTATGGCTGTATTCTCAAAAAAATATCGCATACGAAAATATTATAGTATATGTCATATATATGATGTATACAATATAAAATATTTACGTGAATCGTTTTTTGAAATAAAATATTTCAAAAAGATAATGTTTCGTAAACATTTGTAAAACGTTTTAAAATATTGCATTAAAATATTTAACAAAAATGTTTCAGAGGTATTCTACAAATATTGTAAGAAAAAAAATATTTTAAAAACTCTGATATTTTGGACAAATTTATATTTCAGAAATATTTTACGAAAAATTTCTGAAATATATATTTCAAATCTTACAATAAAATATTTTGGAAATGTTTTTAAAATATTTCATGTTGTGTGGAAGATTTTTCTAGTATTTTTATATATAATTTATATTTTTCGAGAATAAAATTACTAAAAGCATTTTTTTGCCTAAGAAGGAAATCGGAAACATGAAAAATTTCATAGTTGCGTCGATCAGAGTCAATCAGACGCTATGATTATTATTTGCTTCGAGCTTATTCCATATTGAGAACGGACACAAAAGAAAGATGTAATCATCAATATTCATAAAAAAGCTGCCATAAAAAAAAGAGCAAAGAGCGAATCGCAAAAGAATCTTTTAATTCCAATATATTCTCCCTCGTGTACGCTTTTTGTACGATCCATAAAAATAAGCAAAAGCAGAATATAAAGCAGGGGCTTTATACGTCGGTCCGTTTATTTTTCCAATATCTGGTGGGGAATGCTCGAACACATTCAGAAATACCTACACAAAAGAAGTAGATACGTGCTCACTTCAATCTTTTCCCTCGACGATCGTCATTCTCTCGAAATATATCCCTGCAATCTGTGTAGAGATAAATGCATCGGAGCTGCTTTGTG
This sequence comes from Atta colombica, assembly GCF_001594045.1. Classification (NCBI taxonomy): domain Eukaryota; kingdom Metazoa; phylum Arthropoda; class Insecta; order Hymenoptera; family Formicidae; genus Atta; species Atta colombica. The sequence continues at coordinate 565,120 of NW_017259196.1, read as the reverse complement.
GATTAAAAGGAATTTCCGACATTATTTAAAAACAAAGTATAAAAAAAGGATTAATTTTTTCTTAAATTTTTGTAAAATTAAATTCCTGCAAGCTGTGTGAAAATAAGTGTGGCAAAAATAAATGCTTCTTGTAGATTAGAAGAAACTTCTGATGTTACTTATAATTAGAAGCAAAGTAGAGAGAAAAATTAGAATTAATTTCCTCAAATTTTTGTGAAATTACATTTTAAAAACTGTGTGAAAATAAATGCATCGAAAATAAGTACTCGTATATTATAAATTTTTTAAAATTTTCGTTCTATCTAGAAGCAAAGTAGAGAGAAAGATTAGAATTAATTATTGTGAAGTTATAAATTGAGACTTTTATTAGAAAGATTGAAGAATGTGGAGGAGCCACATTTTTAATATGTAACTTTTTCTGTGGCGTCCAGTATCCTTCGCGAAAAATGATGCGAGAAAGTTTACGCCGGTTCTGTACGCCGATCATCTACGCTGACGCGAGCATTGATATCGTGTTATGTCATTGTGTTTAACGGTGCGCTTAATAATCAGTCTGCTGCCAGGGATTACAGAATGTTCTCCGCTTTATGAATGTATGAAAACATCGTCGTCAATCTGCTTAATATAGGCGAAAGATTGTCGGAGACAGAAATTTCGAAATTTGTCCTCCTCGAAATTTAGCTCTATCTTGCTCTATATTGTGGTTTTTAAAAATTATATTTATATTAAAAAATTTTACTCAAAAATCAATTGCAGAAATCTCTTCTTGCGGAGAATAAGTGAATAAAATATACGTACGTGTGCACGTTGAGAGAAATATTTTGTATGACTTACGAAAACTTTTTAAATTAAAAAATAAGAAAGTTTTGATAAAAAAGTAAGTAAAGTTTCAATTAAAAAGTAAGAAAGTTTTAATTAAAAAGTAAGTGAAATCTAAATTAAAAATAATACGTTAGAATAACCCAATTTTTATTAGAATAACAAAATTTTTAAAAAAGTTATAAAGTTTCCTAAATCACATGTCACACAAAACGTTTCTCTCAGTGGAAAAAACAGCTTTAATAAATTATTTAAAAATTTTGCAAGTTCAGCTCTGAAAATAGTTTTATTATATTATCAAAATAATTATGTAGAACGTTCAAACTGATCATTAAAATGTCAAAACTTTTTGCAGCATTGCTTATTATGCTTAAGTGTCTTATATAATTATTTTGATAAGCCAACAAAATTATTTTCAGATCTGTATCTATACTTAAATTTTCAGGTACTTCAGTAAAATCATTCTTTCCATGCGATAAGAGAAAATACGAGTTAAATATATGCGGAATAACTTTGACTTAAATATAGAGGATATAAACGGGAATCAGAGATCAATACTGGTTTCCCATCGAAATCTGCATACTCGTTGGAAACCTGGCGAACAGAAGACTCTTCTTTCCAAGGAAAGAGAGGACTCGTGGATTCATCAAGAGTAATAATTTGAAGGACAATCATCGGTTGACGTATAATCTATAAGTATACTCGCGTAATCGAGCGTTATATCAGCCGCGGATGAATCACGCAACCGATTCGATGACAGGCGGATGTGTGTAATGAAAAAATGGGGAAAAAATTTGCGACTTGCGGAAGTGACAACTCCTCTGACTTCTCGGCATAAAGAAATAATTCGCTCGGTGAAAGATGCGATTAATTTATTTCTATCCGATGGCGTGGATCGCGAACGCGCGAGCGAATTGACGCGATGCTTATGGAATTTAATCTATAATTATGATGTAAAGACCACGCTCTGGCCGTTTAATCGGAGACACGCGTTGCATTTAATCAAAGAGGCTGCGTCACTCGCAACGCCACGCGCGGCTTCGCCTGCGCTGATCTCACTCGTCACCGCTTCGGCATCAATCAAGGAGTGATACAAGCGTGAATGAAAACTTTATGATTTTTCATGGCGCGCACTTTATGCCGTACCGCAAAGAGATAACTCTTTTTAACACATTGATTTAACACAATTAAATAATTTGCATTTCGATAATTTTTTTTATCAACAATATGTCAGTTTAATATACTATTAAATTATATTTGTCTTTCATAAAACTTATAACAAAATTTTTATTTCTACTTCAAAAAAATTAACACATTAACATTGCTAACATTTATCTATACAAGGAAACGTTTTTGTTAAAATATCTAAAAATTTAATTACATTAAAAAAATATTAAATATTTGTTTGAACAACTTTAAGTAAATATTTACTAAATGTAAACATTTATTTATTTGATACAAAAAATCTTTGATTTGATTTAACTTATTTTTTTATTGAGTAAATATTTATTTAATGTAAATAAATTGTTAGTATTATTCAAAGAAATATGTATTAAGATTTATAAATTTTTTTCAGATACAACAATAATTTTATAAAACTATCAAAACACCTAACAATAATTTTATAGAACTATCAAAATAATTATGTAGAAATTATATATTATAGTTTAGTACGTTGACATTTTTTATAGCATTGTTCATATGTACTTGAGCGCATCCTCTACATAATTATTTTAATAATTGTGTAATCCAACAAAATTACTTTCAGATTTGTATCTACCAAAATTTTTAGATACTCCAGCAAGATCGTTTTTTGCTATCAAGACCACCAATTTTTTAATTAATTTTTAATTCGATATAATCAATTAGATAGAATAAATCTATGATAAAAGAACTGCTCAAAGAAATTCTCTTCTTTAAATTTGACCTATTTTGAATTCGAAAAGTCGGTCACAATAATAAAACGCAGTGATAAAGGTTGCATAGCTTTCCATCGACGAGCTATTTATCGAGCAATCTCAGATCTGATCGTGACGTCACGTAAAATAAAAATTAATCGATACACGAGAGTTGTACCAATGATACTCCTCTACTTTTTATTTGTGGCAATCACGCCATCAATGATGTTACGAATCTTTTCATTGATGGTTGCGTTTTTATTTTCTTACATAGTGCAACGTTTTAAAGACTGCATTGATTTCATAAAAGTGCAAATCTTTTCACATTTTTACATCGTAGAGGCAATAAACCGATTTAGACAATTCAATCTTTGCCAAAGAAAAGTATTACTTCAAGATTGATAAATAAAATAATAATAATAATAAAAATAATAAAATGATGACATAAACAGGCAGTAGGAAACACTGCAACGCGGAAAATGGGATAGCGAGAAATTGTGGAAACGGTATTCCTGGAAACGACATTTCCTTATTTGCGTTTGTACCGAGCAATATTACGGTGTAAACCGCGTCAAACACGAAGCGCAATTCAGACGAAGGAGTTTCGTGCGAGTAATTAAGGACTGTGCAGACATCTGACCGTTGTAGGTGGACAGAATCAAATCGTGGCTGCAGTATGAATTTATTGTTAATGGGGCTAAACGGGTCAAGAACACTTTGTTATGTAGTGATGAATGATAATAGCTGATAAATGAATGGTTAATATTTCGCGTTATCTACTAATATGTCCTAAAACTCGATTTTTATGAGCGCAACATAATAGCCAGGTGGTAACGAAATTGACTTGTGCCGAAGAAAAAATTATGATTGATCAGCAATGCTTGCGCGATGGTTCAGAATCAAATGGATGATAGCTTCATGAAGTATCATATTGAACGTCTGATCGAGATAAAATTATTCTGTTTTATGTAAATTTTTATACATAATAAAAAACGGGCAAATTTCCTTGACTGAATAATGAAAATATCTAATAATTTTAAGTTGAAATTAGACCGAGAAGAATAAATTAAATGATATCCTATTTTCCATAAAAGTAAATTTTGGTATTTATTCAAATTTGCAAATACATTTTTCAGTTCTGTATTCCAATATTGCTTAATAGCATAATAGTGCTTATTAGCATCATTATTAAAAATTGACGATCGATGTAATTTGTGATGTTATTTCTCCTCAATTTATGATTGCATTTTAAATCCGATAAGCCGATTCGGCGAGCAGTTCATGGAACTGAAAAATGTATTTGCAAATTTGCATATGAATGCTATTAGACACCAAGATCCGCTTCGAACTAAAAATAGAATTATTTTCTTATTTGAAAATATCTAATATATCAAAAAGCAAAGTTTATTTTAAATTAAAATGAGATTGTTTTCACTCAATTAGTAATTAATTGGAAATATTTCGAAGACAATCAATATAACAAACGGGGAGACTACTGTTCTTCTCATAAGTTATAAGCTAATCTAATCCTTTTTTGGTGAAGGGAATTTATGAGATGCCGGAGGAGAGAAAGAGGCAGCTAATAAAAAAATACAATCTGTGATCTTCCCTGTGGCAAAGGGACTTTAAATTGACTATTTTCAAGGCTGACTTTAAAGTAGGCTCATTGATTTAGAGGTCCTAGAACAGCCATGTATCTTAACCTTGATAACCTTAGAAATACTCCTGGAGTCGCGCCAGTCTCCGAACCGGTCGGTTAAACGAACTGTCTGTCTCCGTCAGTGTGTCAACTTCACTTACATTAATTACCATTCAAATCTCATCGGTTTTACTTACTCGCTGGTTGTTTGATTAAGTTTGTATTATTGTAACTCAACATTCTAGCAATTTCAGCTCGTTGGAGCCTCGTGCCATGGTCAACACGTGAGAGGCCCAATTGCAATAAAATAAAAATAGCGGAGAACTTTCAACGCGCTATTTCAAGTGCATCGAAATTAAACAATTGTCGCGGTGCATGCCAACGTAGTCACGCAGTAAAACGTTTAGTTATCTAATAACGTGTCCGATGACTCGATTCTCCCATTATCGCGAAATATATCAAATTCGCGAATGTAACTTTGGACCACGTCCAGAATCCGTGAGTTCTCGGGCAGATGATTCGCGCTCAAAGGCTATTCGCATTTTTTATTTTACAATTTATTATTGATCTTCTTTTTATTGAATTTCTGTCGTTCCTTCGGTCGTTCCTTCTGGAGGCCGTAGATGACCGATTTCTGTTATTATTACTTCATCGCGAGTGACAACTTTGCGTATCAATGAGTATGACATATTGATAACGGTAGCGCGGCGCATGCGATATAATTCTACATGAAAAGGATGGTTTTGTAGTATTATTTAAAAATTTAATTAGATAAACAAAGCTAAAAATAATTGTGTTGGCCTATCAAAATAATTATGTACTCAAGTTAGTTACTAGACTTTTTTGGCAGGATATTATCATGCTTGAGTTTTCTACATTATTTTGATTTTATTATTTTGATAGCCCAACACAATTATTTTTAGATCCGTATCTAGCTAAAGTTTTAAATATTTTTACAAAATTGTTCTCCCCATAGAGCTCTGTTCTTTTATTCCTGCATTAGATTGCACCAAAACTTTCTTTCTCGTTTTCAACAAATATCAAACGTATACCTATTTCATTTGAAGTTCCAAAGGTATAAAGTATGTATACTAGTTCAGTTATAGAAAATAGATCTTATATTTCCTCGTGTTTATTTATCACATCGACGTTCAAACGATTAGAGATGGAGACAGAAAGGATAATTTTGTTAAAATATTCAAAAATTTGGTTAGATTCAGATCAGAAAATTCTGTTCATCAAAATAATTACGTAGGACGCTCAAACTAGTTGCTAGAATGTCAAATTTTTATGTAACTTGCGCATCATGCTTGAGATTCTTATGTAATTATTTTAGTGGCCCAATAAAATTATTTTCTTTTAGATATTTCAAATTCGTATAAATTATTCTTTCCTAGACGAATATAGGCTCCGTTTGCGCGGGAGAAGGACCTCAAAATGCAAATTCAATTCTCTGAGATTTCACATGCAGATATCGGTGATTTATAAATTCACCAAACAAAGCCCTGTGTGATCGAGTCTTCTCTTCTCTAATTTACTTATTTTTTTTTATAACTGGGGAGTCGGTGATATATCTCGGGGTTATTCGTCGGCCGCAAGCTCATTTAATTTAGACTCTGTTTTTAATTAACATTCTTTCGTCTATCGTCTGAAGATGTCCTTATTGTGACCTTCGTAGGGCGCGACGCTGATGTCATGGGTCAGCGGTCTCGTAGACGCACCGTTGCGCCCATTATTCTTTCATTCAACTCGCGGGTTCTTAACAAGAGTTTTACGATCTTCTGTTTGCTTTTGTCCTTACACTAATTAATATTACTTCTTCTTCTTCGTCAGACAAGGAGGTGGGGTTACGGGAACCTGGAGATCACGAGCTCTCTGATATTTTATATTTTTTTATTTGGATTTGTCATTTGCGTAAATTACCGTTTATTGCGTCGATGGCGCGTGAAGATGACTTTGAGGACACTTTGTGGCGTGTCGGGGAAAGACGGGTCAAACGAACGACCCACTTATGAATCCCCGCGCGGCGACAGATTATTTGCATTAATTGCCCGTTTCTCAATGAAGGCTTCGTCTTCGTGAAGAATACACACGATCGGAGACACTTGATCCTTCGTCTATATGCACACAGAAGCAGCTGCCGATGCAGTTCTCGGAAGCATGTAGAACGAGAAGCACATTGGAGTACGCATCGTTGAGTAGAATAATTTTGCGCTTCATGTATTATAAGAATGTTATACGGATTATGTAAATTTTCGCGAACGCGCACCACGTCCTGTGACTCTTCGACTAAGTTCTAAGTTTTTTTCAAGTTTTTTTAATGTTACGAATACAGAAAAAAGGAATGATTATTACTGAAGTATCTAAAAAATTTAGCTGCAGATCTGAGAATAATTTTGTTGGACCATCAAAATAATTACGTAAGAAATTTACTTTCTAAAACTTTTAGAGTGAAATGTCACTCCGAAGAGTAAAATCTCAATATAATTAAACTATTCTTTTTAAAAACTAACTCAATGTTCTCTTTAGAGAGACTCCAAAGAATTTACAGAGTAAGCATGATGAGCAATCCTGCAAAAAGTTTTGACATTTTAGCAATTTGAGTCCTGTATAATTATTTTGATGGTTCAATAAAATTATTTTCAGATCTGTATCTAGATAAATTTTTAGATAGATTTCTACAAAACCGTCTATTCCGTAAAAGTCTTAGTTTGTTCAATAAAATGTGATAGTTGAAGTTAAAAGGAGTTAAACTTCGTTCATCAACACGCAAATATTGTGCCTATTTCTTTTTACCAAAAATTTGCTCCTGAAAAGTGTAATTCTGCTATTTGTGTGTGTATTTGTGTCTGATTTGGATCAGACTTCTTATAAAGAAGTGCATGTACGTATTTAAATTTAATTAAGTACCATCGGCTGGAAAATCGGTATCGTTATGCAAGCGCGTGCGCTTGTCCGAACTCAGGAAGCTGAAATCACAATCCTCGTTCCAGTCTGGTAAATTTCATCAATATTATAATGCAGCTGATTCGGGTGACACTCGTTTCAGAGTTACGTGATCCGTAATAGACGATCACATGGACCGATCGTGCGAGTAACAGATGTTAAGCTCGTTGTCGCGAAAATGGTTGAATCGCCATCAACGAACGAATTGTTTCAATCTAATCATAAATTATTAAATTTCTTGATGTATATTTGCCTTATTGACAGAGATTGATTATAAAGAGAATAGGATTCAATTTAAATCTTTTTATTGTTATAATAAAAATTGATTAAGCTTCCAGATTATTATTTTTAACTATTTTCTAACTATATCTTTAATCTGTGAATAAACAATTTTTAATAAAATTAATTTTTAATAAGATTGATATAGAAGATAATAAATAAATAAATCTAAGGGTTAAACATCGCAAAAGTTGGTCTTAAAAGAGAGAGAACAAAGATACATATCTAGGAAATCTCTAAATCGCTATTTATATACAACGCGGAATATCTAAATTAAACTCCCGCAACTTCGTACTCTAACTCAACTCAATTTCTAAAGTTTGTTTTTTATTGATGCACAAGATTGGACTAGAATGTAGTTACTTTTTTCTTTTATCAAACTTCAAACATATACTTATTTCACTTTAAATACAAAAAATATACACTAAGTTCAGTTATAAAAAACAAACTTCTAAAATGAGAGAAAAAACTATAAATTTTTATAGCCATAAAATCTATAAAAAGGCTATAAAAAACAGATTTCTCAAATAAAAGAATTAGAAGTCAAAGAGAGAGATTGATGATTCGTTCGATAGAATATTATGCGTGAGGACGTTGCACAAGTCTAGAAAGACTTCCATCATTCTCTCTAGAATGTTTCATGACGAATCATGCGGCATTTAAGCTGCCAACACCTTGAAGTCGTTCCAAAGCAGACGGGATGACGCGTCTCGCGGCCGGTCCCAACATTGCAAACTCTTGGCAACGTTATTGTTGTCAACTGCCAGTTGTTACCGAACTCTACATGCTTGAGCACACCTGGTTATGCGACATTGGTGTCTCTCGAAGTTGCGCGAAATTATCGAAAGGACTCTCTCTCTCTCTCTCTCTCTCTCTCTCTCTCTCTCTCTCTCTCTCTCTCTCAGAAGTTTCATAGAGTAAATTAAACTATTTTAGATAAGAATATATGTCTCATGAAATTAAAACAAAATACATAGAAATTAGAATAAATACTAAAAGAAGAAAACATACAAAAATTTTAGTAAAAAATTTGATATTCATTATAAAATATATGATCCTTTCAGGATGTGGACTGCACACTGCCAAAATTTAGTATTCATTGCCTTTGTGTTCTTACCTTCCGTTGTGAGAGGCATCCCGGATTATTCTGGATTGCCACCGGGACCGTATTGTGCCTCGAGGTATCCTGAAGGCAGTTGCTGCCCAGGACGACAAGATGAATGCAGCGCGCCGATCCTTAAGACATTGTGCTACTGCGACGATTTTTGCAACCGAACTCGCGAAGAAGACTGCTGTCCAGATTACTGGTACCATTGCAGAGGGCTGCCGACCACCACATCGGCACCCGAGGAGCTAAGGAGTTCGTATATGTAAAATACAATTATAAAAATAAAATTTAAATGGATATAAATTTATATAATCTACTATAATAATTTATGTAATGTATTTGTGTAATCAGACTTACCTTGTATTTGAAAAAAATAAGTCTCAGGCATTGAAATTGCATAATTGAAAATGTTTATAATGATGGATTTTAATGTAACTGTTCATATTTTTTATTGATACGTTAAGTTTGTGTTTTTGAAGTCTTGTGTGTTGTTTCAGTATGCTTTTTCCAAGGAAAAGAATACTATCACGGGCAAACGTTGAAAGTTAATTGTAATACATGGTAATATCTTCTCTTCCATTTTAATGTAAATAAAATATATACGTACGAATTCTGTAAGTTTTACATTGCAGCAAATGTTCCTCGCTTGGCAAGCGCGCTGAAGTGCTCTGCGAGGAGAATCGCTGTTTGATCGAGCCGGAGTTGATGGAGGAGCTCAATTTGCAAGGGCCAATTCTAGGTTGGCAAGCGAGCAATTATTCCGAATTCTGGGGAAGGACACTTCGGGAAGGTGTGGAGCTTCGTCTGGGCACTCTCAATCCCTCACAATCCGTGAGTGTTTTAGAACTCAGCGAGAAATGACAATGAAATTGATGTTGAATCGAATTAGATGATTTCGTCGTCGAATTTGATGATTTCGATGTCGAATCAATATCGATTTGGTGTCGAAATGATTCCATTATCATTTCTGACAGAATCATACTGAGATCGGATTTAAATAATCAAAAGTCTGTCCATAAATTATCGCATATAAGACATTTACGAAATATTTTCCGCGATAATGAATCTTTGTAACATTTTGATCACAGCAATATACATTTAAAGGTGACAATCAATTATTCAAGAAGACAAATTTAAAAATTGCTGTCGGAATGGAAAGTTTTCATACAGCGGATACTTGCACGAAACTCTCTTTTTATACTCGATGAATTCAAAATAAGGCAACCTTAACACGTGGCTGTCTGTAGACGCAATACTGCCTCGTAAGATTAGGTCAATTGCTTTGACTTGTGCAACCAAAGTTAAAATTCTAAAGCAATCTTTTGTACTTCGCTGCGGGGCTCTTATGAATAAGAAAGCGCCCAACGACGTTGCTTACAGCGTCTTTTAGTCCTCCAAAATGCCTGAACTCATTGCCCGAGGACGCGAATATCTTTTCCTCGATCGTAAATGAGATTCGTCATGTGCATGCAGGTAAATGGAATTAAAACGCGATTAAAGAGGCCCCAGGGTCGTTCGCTTAAAGCTCGCTTAATTTGTACACAATCTTCATCAGATTCTATTATTTTATATATTAACTACAACTCAACTACAAGTACAAAATAAATCATATTAATTCGACAATAGGTTGGCTTAAAGAGTTAAAGAGATTTTTAATATATTTATTTATTCAATGTCATGTCTAAAAGTATACGTTTCGTTCTATCATGCACTGCTTTCTTTCGCGTAGGTGTACAAAATGAATCCGGTGCGACGCATTTACGACCCAGATGCACTGCCGCGGGAGTTCGATTCTAGGACACGCTGGTCACGCGACATATCCAGCGTTCATGATCAAGGATGGTGCGGCGCGTCCTGGGCCATATCCACTGCCGACGTTGCGACCGACAGGTTTTCAATCATGAGCAAAGGTGCCGAGGACGCAGAGCTGAGTGCTCAGCATTTGCTCTCTTGCAACAACAGAGGACAACAAGGCTGCAGAGGCGGTTATCTTGACCGCGCTTGGCTCTTTATGAGAAAATTCGGGTACTTTACAATTTGATGATGAATGAATTCAGTCACTATATTGATCAGTATACATTAAAAGGTTTTATAAAGTACTTAAATATAAAGTATCTAAATATAATGTAATATTGATAATACAATGAATTTTGACAATGAAACAATACATGTATATTGTGTTAAATAATGTGACAATGCCATTTGATCGTTTAAAATATTCATTATGCTTTTACATTTAACTTTGCCAATTTCATGTATAGCAGCTTTTAGTATGCATTATCGCAAGTGACTGAATTGACTATGAAATTCTCTTTCAAATATTAAACAATATTCCTAATTGTACACATAGTCTTGAGCATAAATTTTATTAAATAAACATTAATAATTTCTTCATTATTTTGATAGAAATGCATTATTGTTGCAGCATTAAAAACATATGAAGAAATACAACTATCATATCAGCATAACTATAATTTTAGAATTTATATCTAACCGTTTTATGATTTTTATTAATTTTGCGTTTAATTTTTCTACATTGCATATACTGAGAATGACCTGACGATAAAGTCGAAAGTTTGTTCAAAAATTTAAATATATTGAAATCTGATTCGTAGTCCTTATTGTTATTAATGTTTATTTATTATTATTGAGCCATAATATAATATTATCTTTATAAATTTTATTATTTTATATATTAACTACAAAAATATACATATAAAATATATATAAAATATAGATTATTTCGATTCAACAATAAATTAATTTAAAGAAATCTTTAATATATATTACTATTTTATGTCACGTCTAAAAAGGCGATTCTATAATGTACGGTAGTAAATTTCTGCTTAAACACGTGACTTTAATATCATTAATCCTCCTGTGATAGCCTGGTAGATAAGGACTGTTATCCTTGGACCGGTAAGAACGATCAATGCAAACTACGTAAGAGAAGCAACCTGCAGGCCGCCGGTTGTCGAAAGCCACCAAACCCGCTGAGAACAGAATTGTACAAGGTTGGGCCGGCTTATCGCCTGGGCAATGAGACTGACATTATGCAAGAGATTCTGACCTCTGGACCAGTGCAAGGTAGCTATATAATTTAGACGGTTACCCATTAATCGAAATTCTAAAATCGCAAAGAGAACAAGAAAGTTAAAATAATATCAATACATCATATCGGCCAATTATTGATATAATTTATGTCTTTTTATTTAGATTCTGTCAGTATGACGTTATTTTGATTTTCTTATTCTCCTTCAGATGTATTGATATTTGAAGTCATTATATTCCGCTGAAGGAGGCGTAATATTCCGCGATATTAAAAGAATATTATATAAAGTAACATCTTTTTTTTACAGCTACCATGAGAGTCTATCAAGATTTCTTCGTTTACAAAAACGGAGTATATAGGCACTCTCAAAGTGCGGAATTACACGATTCCGGTTATCACTCGGTGAGAATAATCGGTTGGGGCGAGAAAAGGTCTTATCGCGGTCCACCGCTCAAATATTGGGTAAGTTTACACGATATCACATGTTCACACCCATATCACATGATAACATTTGTAAAAGAGAGAAGAAAAGAAGTGGCACAAATGTGTATCATTTTTATACGTCAATGAATATCGTACAAATATCCCAACTTTTGGATAGTTGAAGTAATTAGAAACAATTAACTCCGCTAGGAATAATTAGCTGAATCGACTAATCATTTTTTCACTAGAACGTATTACAAATTATTGCGATTTAAAATGCTAAATACTTTAAATTTAATCTTTCTTTCAGCTGGTCGTAAACTCCTGGGGACACAACTGGGGAGAAAACGGGCTCTTTAAGATTCAAAGGGGAACGAACGAATGCGAGATCGAGTCATATGTGTTGGCAGTATGGGCCAAGACGATATAAAAAGAAAAAAAGAAACAAGGAAAATACCAAAGTACTAGAATATCCGATTGTCATACACTATTGGTGCATTTATTGAATCTCCGTCGTCGGTCCGTCATGCGCAATGATGCGATTGTCATCGGGGACAATGAACGATACATCGATGTTCGAAAGTATGTGATCCAATTGCCTGATCCATACATGCCTTATTATTACACGTAGAATCGGGAAGGAAGGAAACAGAAACGAGAAGGAGACAGAGTTGTTTATAAATATTTAATAAGTACATGGATAGTCGAAAAAAATATCATTATTATTTTCTCATTATTCGTAAACAACAATAATCGTTTTACATAGAAACGCTCTCACCGTTACGCGTCGATGATCGATATGCTGTAGCAAAAGTCATATCTCACGTAATATCATCCACGTATCGCGGCGACTTCGATGTGTAAGAAGTACTAAGTGCCAAGCGCTTGAAATAAATTTTATAAATATGTAATAATCTCTTTTTCACTTCGTTAAACGATACGTTATACTTCTACTCGCGGAGTTAAACACTTTGTGCTTAATTGCGTTTTTTTTTTAATTTAATCTGCAGTTAAACCTCTTTGTGTTCTATTTTTAAAATTAGACACACGTACATTATGTGTGAGGAATATTCGTCACGGAAAAACAGATTTGTTAAAACAACTTCACTGATACAACAAATTTTCAGTCGTATATAAACAGCTAGTTTTGTACGTTAAAATAGCAAAATTGTATAAATAAAATAGCGATTATAGGTAATCACATTTGTTGTAATAGCACTGTTAATATAGCAAAGATGACTTTCTATAAAAATCAACCCAATATAACATAGATCAAAATTATTAATAATACATTATATTAATAAAACATGCTAACTAAGATAACGTGTCGTTCTTTTGTCTGTGATGAAAAAAATTTCTTCCATTACCCATACAGCATAGAATTTGTAGCAATATCGCTGCAAAATCTCTGCACTATTGCTTCAACATGTAATGTTGAACAACATGCGATATTGCAGCAGTGTTGATGCCACTTTTATGCAACTTTGTGCTGTAAGGATATAAATGTTAAACTCGTGTAGCAAGTTATAGCTTTGTTGAACCACTTGATCTGCTTTTTCCATGATGATGTTCCCATAAGGTAAATGGCAGTGTATAGTGTATTAGGTGATACCACTAATTATGTTCTTAACAGTTAATCGAGCTTTTTGTACATATACTTGTGCAAGATGGACAATATAATTTCCTTCAATTTTTTTCTATCAAGTTCTATCAAGTTAATTAACTAAAATAAATTTGTATCAAACATATACGGCACACAACATGCAGTATTAGGCACTCGAGGGACGATTGTGCATGCTTTGCATCACTAATTAAGAGGAACTCTGTTACGATGACTTCATCGTTAGACTACGACACTTCGTCTGTTGCTTTTGCAATGAGGTGTGTACACTTCTAATTTGTCCCGCGGTGTGTTCATCGCGGAATAATCGATGGGGAATGGTATGGTATTACCGCGAATCATGCAAGCATCCGTCATGCCCAAGAAATGCTCTCCCGGTCCAAACGGGCCGCGGCCAAACAAGAAATTGGCAAATATTAACTGATATTGCGCCCAGCCAAGAGGATGGTCTCCATTCTGAAACGAAATTTTCCTATCTTTATTAACAAATTTTAATGATTAAGGATTAATTTCTCTTATAAAGAAGTAATAAGAATTTAATAAAGAAATATAAAAAAAATATATAATTGTCTTTCTGTATAAATGATGCTATTAGTTTAGGTCCTGCAAAATCTTGCTTTAAGAAACCAACAAGCTATAAGAAATTGATTACAATCGATTATTTTTTTCGTATTCAACTGTGATTGATCAAGTTCTTACAGCTTTATGGCTTTTTAAATCAAGGTTATAAAGCGGATCATAAAGCAAGGTGAATCTATAGATTAATAGCTTATTGTAGACTGTGTATAAAACTGTTTATTCCCTAAAGTTATGACTTTTCTTAATCCTCCAAATCCTAATATATTTATTTGTTTAAGCTCTTGTTATAAAAAAAATTTTTTTAAATGTATCTATTTGATATAGATAAAAATTTAGTCGCATTAAATTACAATTTTAATTTTTCACGAAATTATTTTAGAGATCTAACTAACCGAAGTCATAGAATTGTACGCGATATCCAGACATTTGTTTATCCTGTCGGTGTCCAAACCGACCACGGAACCATAAAAGGCCGCAAGTTCTTTTTTGCTGATCATTCCACTTCCGGAGCTATTTATGGCGAGGAAAAATACTCTGGGCATAACTTTGATCCAGAACGGCATATCATTGTAACTAGCACCGTCCGGCGGTGCAACGATCTGCGCCCACCAGGATAACCAGGCCTCGAGATCGATTTTTTTATCCATTTCTGCGAGCCCTTTCTTATCCTGAAGGACCAATCCGGCGAATCCGTTTTCGATTTCCAGAAGCCTTAGGTACTCCGGACCATTCCATGACCAATCAGCAAATCTTCTCAAACGCTTTCCGAAAAAAAAATAGTATTTCTTTTGTATAGATGCCTCGATAGTTATAGATTTTATTGTATAAATATGTAATTATAAATTTAAAATAATGAAATATTTTTTTTATACATATATATCGCGGTTCTAATTAATAAAACATTTCTAGTGCGTTATTTTACTAAAGACTCCTATTCTTTTTTTCATAGAAATATAGAAGAGAAAATTTAAAAACCTGAATTTTTAAATATTATACTTTATTTTATAAAAATGAATGGGAAATCAAATTTTTGAAAATAAAGTGTACCTCGGAGAATAACGAAAAGTCCTTCCTATTGATGTAACCATCTTTATCATGATCTAAGAGGTATGTAAAAAAATGAGAAAATTTATCACGTTGAATGGGAGCTAAGGCCTCCGAACCCCCACTTTTACTGAATTCAATGGCGGATAAACTGTCGTCACTCGGAAAGCGGCTCACCCAGGTCGCTATAAAACATGATAGTTAATCATATAATTAATTTAATTTTGATGATCAATATCCTCA
>NW_017259196.1:512271-549369 GCF_001594045.1 Atta colombica | reverse complement strand
TATATATAATGCAAAATGAGATTTGCTTCTATTATATCAAGAACTTTCTAACTTTTACTTTTTTTTAATAGTTAACT
This sequence comes from Atta colombica, assembly GCF_001594045.1. Classification (NCBI taxonomy): domain Eukaryota; kingdom Metazoa; phylum Arthropoda; class Insecta; order Hymenoptera; family Formicidae; genus Atta; species Atta colombica. The sequence continues at coordinate 549,292 of NW_017259196.1, read as the reverse complement.
TATTATTGTAAATTTTTTTTTCTCAGAAAAAATAAAAATATAAAAAAATAAAAAAAAATGAAACAATTAATTTTTTAATAATACTACTATAAATTTTGTTAAAATAAAAAATTGAATTTTTGAAAGCGGATTTTGTAAAAAATAACTGCGAGATTAATTCTCATTTTTGTATATTAATGTAAATTAACTCTAATCTCAGTCTTCAATTTAAGCTGATATGATGTTTTTTTCCAACTGGATTTATTGCGTTTTGGTAAATTATAACCAAAATTGGTCCATACAGAAATGCGCAGAACTTCTAGTAATTTAACTAAACTAAATTTAAACTAAAATGCTAATAATAATTCAACAGAAAAACATCTGCAAGCTTTATTCTATACCTTCTAACTTTTAGAACTAGAAAAAGATAAAAAGTGAGTTAAATTAAGATTAGAGTTAATCTACATTAATAGAAATGAGACTTATTCTTTTTTTTATCCTATTTCTACCAATGCAATTTAACTTTAATCTCAATTCAACTTACTCTTCATCTTTTTCTTATTCTTAAAACTGAAAAGAAAAAGATGAAGAGTAAGTTGAACTGAGATTAAAGTTAAATCTATATTGATAAAAATGGGCAGCTGAATTTCTTGCATGATTCATCTTTTCTCTCCTTTTCAGTGGAGAGAAAAGGAAGAAAGATGATCAGTGCAAGAAAGAAGTTCTTTAGTCAAAAGAACGGATTGATGGATATAATAAGTAATGATTAAAATTAACAAATTAAAATCTGACAGACTCACTCCAGACGTGCACGCTCCAACCGGGTTGTTCCAGTTCGGAGGCGACGACGGGGGCGACGGCGAGCTCGTCGATGTTGCTGCTGGTTGTTCTCCATCTTTTCAGAAGGTCCTTGGTTCGATCTCGTGTACGATCGCACGCCTGCCGCCAGTTAGTGATAAATTTGCGAGGTACCTTGAGCGCATTGTTGTCATCTAGGCTGATCTCCTGGCTGCCGAGCGAGCTGCGTTGACTCTTGTCTTGTTCGCCGCCACCACTCGACGTGCCATCATTTTCCGGATAATACATCGGGTCCTTTATGCTACCTGAGCGACTCTCCATGATGAACTACTTAGTCGGACGTTATGCCTTAGATGACGTTACATATATTACAAAGGGGGGATTCACTCTCTCACCTGAAAATAATCAATTCCACCAGTCGCAGAGGTCACCAGGTCGCTCGATATTGCGACCGCGCCGTTTCGTCGCCGCGGAATCTTCCGTGGGGATGTAATCAGGTACAACGGCTAATGTGCAGACGCATAAAGCTTTCTCGCATAACAACACTATATCTCTTATGTACTATTTATTTATTTATTTATTTTTAATCTATATATACATTGATTGAACGTATTTCAATCAGAAAGGATTGATCGATCGATGGATGTTGATCGATGCTGAATTTCTTGGATATATCAACATCAATTCGATGTTGATTGATCAATCATTTCTGACATATTCTTTTGTTTCATTTAAAATTGTATTGTAAAAAAAAAAAAATAAAATTTATTGTAATTAGGAAAAATATGTTATATTATAGAAATGCTATGATTGCTCTTTGAATAATTTTGTTTTGTAAGAAAATTAAATGAAGCGGATAAAATCGAAATTATCATCAAATGGATCAGAAAATGAAAGATATAAAAGAAATTACCCTAATAAAATTTTTTATAAGTAACAACTTTTTAAGAACATTTTTAAGATATGTAAAATCTATGTATAAAATTAGTTGTTTATAAATTATCTGATGAATTAATAAATAATTGATAATTAATCATAGGTATATTTTATGACACTTAAAATTCGGGATGTATCGAATATTCGAAAAATATCCAGTATTCGATATTATTTGATACTTTTTTATTATCCGATCGAATAACCAAATATTAGTATCTAACAAGCTGAAATTTTATGTTGAAAGTTTTACCTTATTGATACAGAATTCTATACTTTTTAGTTGAACTTCTTGCAAATTCGCATATTGCAGTTATGCGGTTTACGATAATCGAAATAGATTGTCACCGAAAAATGCTGAAATGTTATTGTTCATCATAAAAAATTTATTAATATTAAAAATATAATAACGTGATTTATATATAACGTATATACAACGTGTGATAATAATATATGATAAATAAAAATATTAATGGAAATATCATCTCTTTCCTGAATCAGATACAAGCAAGATATAAGTAAGAAATAAAAACGTAATGAAAAAGAGAAAAAGAGAAGTTAAAAATAAATTTAGATTAAAGATTACAGGAAAATTGTGAAGAAAAAAAAGTAAAATCTGTATATAAAAATATTTTTTTTTTGCTAATAATTATGCAAATTAATGGACATCTAGATAGCGCAACCGATCCATTAAAACTTGTAAAACTTGTATTCATGAATAAAAGATGCACTTTTTTTATAAATTAGTAATAATGTTCAAATTGAACTAATTTAATCCAAACAGAGCAACAAGTCATTATATCAAAATGATTCCAAAATGATCATTTAAAAATGATTTCAATTAATTCCGATTCATTTAAATGTCATTTTGACGTTATCGTGACTTGTTGTTTTGCTCTGGAATAAAAAAAAATATATATATACAGAAAAATATATACAAATATGAATTTGTACACAATACATGTTTACAAATATGTATATAAATAATATATGTAAATAATAATTTATTTTTATAAATAATGATTTATTGTTATACAAAATTAAGAAATAGAAAAAAAGAGAATAAAATCTGAAAAAGCTCACAATTCACAATCGATAACATAAAAGTGAAATCTTTTGGGATTCTCAAGAATACTTTTAAAATATAAATGAGACGAAACAGGAATTTATTTCGAGACTAAAAAAAATTCTTTTCGGACTCTGCTATTTAGATAATTAATTTAGATAATTTAGATAAATATATGTATAGATATTTCATGTTTGCTATTTTGTTCTGGATATCGACAGATGTTCGCATACGTGATTCCCGTCTCGCGTTTTAGAGGTCTCTGAACATGACGTGGGAACGAACACGCCATCTTATTAGAGTGGCTCCCTCAGCAAAAGCCGGATCCTTTCCTTCTGTTGTAACTCCCTTGGGGTGAGTGATGTGTGATTCGAATCGCGTTTTATTACAATCATCCTTGATTTTACGGGCGTCGGAATATGGACAGATTGTTCGCCAAGCTTCCCAATTCGAGATCCTTTTATATTTTTCATAGACCTTCCCATTGATCTACCATATTCATTGCGATGAAAACGCTAACCTCGAGGATGTCTGCCGCACTCGTGCTCGATGTTTCTCTCTTCCCGACCGACTTCGCGACATATCTCCGATGAAAATAACAATTTAAATGCATATATTTTCATTAGAAAAAAAAGGAATTGTTTATATGAAATTTTCATAGTATAGAAATCATGATAATGCATTAATCATCTTATTTCTAGGAATCCGCGATGGGTGCATATAAGTATATGCAGGAGCTCTATCGCAAGAAGCAGAGCGATGTGCTCCGCTTCTTGCTGCGTGTCAGATGCTGGCAGTATCGCCAGTTGACCAAGATGCATCGTGCTCCTAGACCATCTAGACCAGACAAGGCTCGTCGTTTAGGTTACAAAGCCAAGCAAGGTAAGCATCATCATTCCTTTGCTAGATAGAAAACATGCTCATAAAATATCAATTTGAGAATATTCAAATATACTGAGTCAAAGGCTTGTTCTTTCTCTTTTTTTAAACTAAATTTACATGGTTCACCTTTTATTTTTTCTTCAATAAAAAGAGGACAGATGAACTATGCAAAAAGTTCAGCTAAAAAGAACAAGTATAAAATTTAGTGAATAATACTTATCCAACAAGATGTTTTCTTCTCAGGCATATAACAGTGGAAAATCTTTGTTGGAATCAGTGATTTTATTCAATATTCATATTTGGTTCTTATATTAAAAATTGTCTTAAATAATCTTAAGATGTCATGAATCAATCACAGAATTGTATTAGCATCTAAAGACATTGCTTAAGATGTTTTGAAATAAGAACGGATTTGAAATACTGACTAATGCACATTCTTATAATTTATAGATAGTTACAGAGAAACATGATTTTTTTCAAACTATATTATTCCTTTTAGATTTAAATGTCTTATATAATTATTTTATGAAAACTAGTTTCATGACTGATAAATTTTAGTTTATACTTAAACCAATAAGCAAATTCTTCAATGTAATATATTAATTATCGTTTTAACTGCCTTATTATGCTTGATATCAGAATATATATGATTTGCATTTGATTCTATGTGAAAATTAATTGATGATTTGTACTTGCACCACTCTGACAGTTTTGTGGAGAGAATTATACCTACTACATCTACTGATATATTTGATAAATTAATTTTACATGTATATGTAATCTTAAATGGAGAATAAATGTAAAATTTTATTTTTGTACAGGTTTTGTTATCTTCAGAATCCGTGTACGTCGTGGTGGACGCAAGCGTCCAGTTCCTAAGGGTGCGACCTATGGCAAGCCCAAGAGTCATGGTGTCAATCAGTTGAAACCAACCAGGAAACTACAGTCAGTTGCTGAGGTAAGATATGAGAATATAAAAGATAAATAGCATAAAAAAATCACATATGATGAATTGTACCATGCACCACTCTTATTTTAAAATGGGGAAGCAGTTGTACCTTCTGATCATAGACATTTTAATTACAAAAATTATAGCTTTATTAATATTTATTTTAAAAACTTTTTTTTTATTTTACATTTGTGTATTTTTAAAAATGATGATAGCTTTGTTAATAATGAAAAACATTGATTCTTTTTTTTCCTTGGATGTCTGAAATTATTATTAATTTGAGGATTAGCAGTCTTTTTCACTAGAATTTTTCATTAATGTTTCCTTGCAGGAACGCGTTGGCCGCCGTTGTGGTGGCTTGCGAGTGCTGAATAGTTACTGGGTAGCCCAAGACTCTTCGTACAAATACTACGAAGTTATTCTGATCGATCCTGCTCACAAGGTAATATTCAAAACAAATTTATAGCTTCCGTTATTTTTAAAAAGTAAAATTATTGTTTTATTATTCGTATTATTAACATTATTATTATTATTACTATGTTCGAACTGATATCTGATATACTCTTTTTTTTTATTTTTTTATAATATGATGACATTTTATATCACCAATGAATGAACACATGATTCTTTATCTTCCTTGGATGTCTGAACACAACATAAATTTTGAGAATTATTTTTTAAAGATTTGTTCGTCATATATACTTTTAATGTTTCCTGATTTCATTCCAGGCAATTCGTAATGATCCTAAGGTAAATTGGATATGCAATGCGGTGCATAAGCATCGTGAGCTCCGTGGTAAGACTTCCGCCGGCAGGAGCTCTCGTGGATTAGGTAAAGGACATCGCTATTCACAAACGATCGGTGGTTCGCGTCGTGCGGCCTGGAAGAGACGAAACACATTGTCTCTCCGCAGAAAACGATAATTATTTTGTTTGTAACCTCCACTATGCAAGATACATCATTTTATTGCTTACTTGGTATCAATATCGTGACGTATCCTGTAAAAAAAATAAATATCTCTTTCCTAAAACTTGTAAAATTTTGATTTCTTTAATTTCCCTTTCTGTACCCATGGAATCTTAAGAAATCTTAAGCAGGAAATGTAATGAAAAAACAATAGGTAAAATGATTTTTTTAACCGATTTACTTTTTAATCATGCACATATTTAAAACAACGTAAGGAAAATAACTCATTGGCCAGGTCCAGATAGTGATTTGTCCATAAATTTCTTTTTCGCAAAACAGAGCCACCATTTACTCGGCTTCCCATCCTCGCCATATACTTTTTCAACAATTCTAACAGCCGTTTCTTGCCTAATTTGATAGAGATATTGTCTCATAAGATCTAAAATTGAAAATAATATCGTATTGTCTAGAAATATTATATTAGTCGTTAATTTCCAAACAATAAGTTCACTACTTACCAGCTTCAGCAGGACTGCTTGGTTTGGCATATACTGAGTTCAATGGAAAGCCGGGATCGCCAGGAATATCAAATTTGGAGATAGCAAGGGAAAACATCTCATTCATGGCTTGTGGTTGAGTCGCACACTTTTGTAACTTCTTCAGACATTCAGTAATGAACAGAGTGATATAGATTAAAACTCTATCAGCCTCGCTCTGCAATAAAAACCCAGCTTGATGTATACAGGATGTATCTCACAATAGAATAGAACTTTTTAATGTATTACCTTAATCTCATATGTTCTAAAAAATACATTTGCTTTGAAGAAATATAACGCTTCGTCAATAATATCTTGTTCTTTGTTGTTAAAAGGAGGTGCAGGACCTCTGAATGTGGTTTTGATCGGCAGCAATGCCATGTTTCCAATAGTGCCATGGCTCTTTGTGAAACTTGAATGATACGCCTAAAATATTATGAGCAATGTGTAAAACATGAAATACTTGAGATATTATAAATGAGATGGATTACTAATCCAGGTTGCTATAGGCTGATATTTATAATTTGTGATTATTTTAAGACCATTCTAAGTAATGTCTTAAGATACAAATAATAAATGGGTCTGTATTCTGTAATCAGTATTCATAGTCGATTCTTAAGTTTAAGACTGTCTTAAGTAGTCTTAAAATGTTATGAACTAATCAGAATGATATTAAGCATCTTATGACAGTCTTAAATTAAAACAAATTGTTGAATAAATTAGTTAAGACAATCTTAAAATAAGTAACGGATTATGAATATCAACTAAGCTGATATTTATAGTGGATTCTTGAATCTGTCTTAAGTACAGTCTTAAGATATCACAAATCAATCAAAGATCGGTATTCATAGGCGGTTCTTATTTTAAGACCATCTTAAGTAATGTCTTAAATCATGTGGTCTAATGTGGCTTTCTGATTGGTTCATGACTTCTTAAAACTGTACTTAAGATGATCTTAAATATAAGATTCGACTATGAATACCGGTCAGAGAGCTGTAATTAAAATAAAAAACTACTTAGAACGATATTAGCATCTTCAAACAATCTTACTTAAGACAATCTTATGCTGCTTCTACAATGAGTCGATAGTTGGTAGTCCTAGACGTTGATTGGCCAACTTCATCGATTAAGGCTTTCTACTATAGACTCATTGTAAAATCAGCATTAAAATAAGAATTGACTACGAATACCGATGACCATACTATAGACGATATCATAGACTGCAAGCTGGCTCTACATTATTATTTTGTCTTCAAAAATTGTCATCCAATCATAATATAATCTATACGCGAAAATTTTTAATTTAGTGAGTATTTCATAAAAAAAGAAAAAAATAATAGCAAAAAATCTAGGCTGAAAAAGAAGAAACTCTGCACTTTGGTTATGATAAATGGGTAACGCCCTTTATTATAATATTGCCGTGTTTATTTTGAAACATTGCTTGCGTTGACGCAAGCAAAGTGTTAGGACTTACAGGCATAACGATGGTAGAATAACAGTCTTCTAACAAAACGGAATAAATAGAGGCACATCAGCTACAACATGCCTCGAAATGTCAAACTGTCGAGCTGATCAGCAAACCAACAAACCATGAGCACAACCTAGTTCGAACAAGCGGCAACAGATCGCGCTGATAAAGCTGCCTGCGTCCAGGGACGCAGTCACCAGGAAAAGAGAAAAAGCACATTGACGACATTGACGTGTGTGCTTGTATGCGATTGTGACGGCCAGTGTTGCGGAGTCCCCGATGATGATGTCGTGTCGAGGCTCGCCGAGCTCGTGAAAACGCTGAACGAATGTTCAGCGCGCTCACGTTCCCTCTGGAAACGACAACGACGGAGAAGAGAGAGGAAGCTCGTCCGCATATGTCGGTCTCCATGCAGATTGACAGCGGCATGTTGACGAATCCAGATACCAGCCTCTGCCGCGTCTGCCTGACTGTGGATCACAACAACCAATGCATCTTCCGCAGGAACTGGGACGATTCGGAGAGTCCATCCGGATTGTCCGAGAAGTTGCAGCTATGCTGCGGCGTGGAGGTTTGTTTTTCATCTGCGCCTGTTGTTTATTTTGCATACAAAACACGAGACGATCTCTTTTCTTATTCAGGTTCTGGAAGACGATGGCCTGCCGACTAGTATCTGCCTCGAATGCGTGATGAAAGTCAACGTCGCCTACGAATTGAGGAAACAATGTCAAAAAGCAGATGTAGAACTCAGGAAGTTGTATGGGAAATCCTTGAAAACAAACATTGCTACCATTCCAACAAAAGTATTTTCATCTTTATATGAATAAAATAATAGTAATAAGTAGCTATCTGTTCAGGGAATTAACAATTAATTAAATAGAGAAGGGGATAAGCCCGATAATAATGATTTAATTTAGATCGAAGGATAATTGATATGGTTGAACGATTTGGATAATTTATATGATTGAAAATACAATGTTTTCATTTTTTCTTATTGCCTCTCTCTCTCTCTATTTAAAATAATAATTTCAGTACTGTTTGGGCTGACATATATCTTTTTTACTTTGTAGGACCAGTGTTGTCAAACTGACCAATCATTTATCTTGGATGCAATCAATTTGTGTGACAATATAGAGTTAAGTGCAGATAACAAAGTTAATATACAGAAAAGCATAATGCAATCAAATGTTATGAGACAAGAACAAATACCAGATGCTTTTGATCAAATCAAGCAGGATGTTTCAGAAGACAATGAAGTAGATCTAGACTGTGTAAGTAAATATAAACAAGTAGAACATGACAAAATAGCTAATAGAACGAGAAACGAGAATAGCTATAGAACAAGAAGAATAATGTTTAAAAGGGTCACATCTATAGAAAATTTGAGGAATTATAAAGAGAGACAGAGACGATACATCAAAAAGAGCGTAAACGTCAAACGTGACAACAGCGATAGCGAATATCAAACGAAGGCGAGAAATGTTCACGGCAGGATGGACAGAGTATCCGAAGTGGAATTGCAATATAAATGTCAAAAATGTGATAGATTTTATTCCAGTAAAAAGTCCTTAGATAGACACACATTGACTCATAACGATAAAGAGTTCAAATGCGATAGCTGTGATAAGCAATTCTTCTGTCTGGATAAATTGCATAAGCACATTAATCTGCACAGAGCGAAGGAAAAGCCGAAACCGGTGTTATGCAAAATCTGCAACAAGAGTTTCAGAAAAATCGACACTATGGTCAGGCATCTGAATACTCACAAGAAGGCATATCCTAAGGATGTTTTCTCTATACTGAAGGAGATACGGGACAAGAGAAAATTGGAAAATAATCCAGAGTCTTTCGAAACGTCGCTCATGTTGGACGAGGACGAAGAAGTAGCGCATGATGGACAATTTCAAAGTGCAAATAACGGTAATACGAGAGAGCTACGAAAACGTAACAATACAAAAGTAGAACTAAGAGATTCGGATTTGGTAAACAGCGATTCCAGTAATGACAAGACAGAGTCTTTCGACGACGCGTCGCTCTTCAACTGCAAACACTGTAGCAAGAGTTATCGTACCGAAAGATCTCTTCAACGTCATCTGTTGATACACGATGAGAAGAAATACGTCTGCAATGTTTGCAACATGAAATTCTTCCGACAGGATAGGTTGAAGAGTCACATGGATCGGTATGGTCACGATGAAACCAAAATGTGTTCGGAGCCGCAGAAACCGCCTGACGACAAGTCGGCCATCAAACTGATAAACACCTGGATAAGAGAGGAATTGGATTCCGATAATGAGGGTAAAGGTTTCCCATGTAGAATCTGCGGAAAATCATACGACACGAAGAAGTCCTTGTTGAAACATCAAATGAACGTGCACGGTGGACAGAACGAGTACTGCACGAGATGCGGTACCGTGTGTAATTGCGCGTACAAGGATCAGGAGAAAAGCAACGAAAAATCAAAGCCGTACACCTGCGAGGAGTGTAATAAATCATTTGAGAAGGAGATCAAGCTGCACAAGCATCTGAGAATTCATGAGCGCGCCAAGGAGCAGCAGGATGCGAACTTCAAGCGTTTCCTATGCCACATATGCAGCAAGACGTTTCGGCAGAATACCGGCCTCATGTTCCACATGAGAACACATACAGGTTACAAGCCGCACGTGTGCAAGTACTGCGGCCGTGGCTTCACGTCCAACTCGAATTGCATCAATCATGAGAGGACTCATACGGGCGATCGACCGTTCGTCTGTCAATACTGTAGCGCCGCTTTCGCCAAATCGTGCACTCTCAAGGCTCACATCACCACGCACACCGGCGAGGCGAATTATCATTGCAAGACCTGCGGCAAATCGTTCCGTCGATTAAAGTACTTGAAGGAGCACAGATTCACGCATACAGGCGAGAAACCGTACGCATGTAAAATCTGCGGCACCGCATATAGTCATTCTGGCAGTTTATTCGTACACGAGAAGAAATGCAAAGCGCAATTCAGTAATTATCAGTCGGGGGTTGTACAAAATGCACAGCAACAACAGATTTCTTACAATCAATCTCCTCAGACCACTGGCGGCATTTCCGTGGCGTCCACTTCTTCGGTTGTCGCTCCTATCATCACTACGCTGCCTCAGGCTCACCTAAACGTAATTAACAGTACTCTGAATGTACAGTCGAACAAAGACTACGTGGATAATGTTCAGCGAATGAATGCGCATGCAGCGACTAACGCAACCACAGTTGTCTCACCAGGTCTGCATCCGAATGTTGATATCTCCGAAATGAGTTCCGCCGTGAGGAACTTCTCTATCATCGGGCAGATGTTTCACACTTAGAAAAGCGTACGAGCGAAACGCGAATTAAGACTACTGTGATAAATATTCTTTTTTTTTAACAATACTTGTCAAGATATATTTTACATTCGAGTATAGCTACGTATCTTTCTGCTTTATCTTTCAATAATCATTGAGATAAGTATATGTTTTGTATTGTACCTACATCACAATATGGGAAGATGGGTATAGAATGTATATTTGTATCTTACAATTATTAGAAATTTTTATTATACAGAATTTTTATATAACAGAATCTTATTCTGTATAGCTGTTATACAAAAGTATACATATACATATATGTATATATAATATATATATGTATATATGTGTGTAACTTTATATTCTAATTATTGTTATTTTCTGTATATACGATCTCGTAATCATTACATAGATGATTCGTGAATCGTGCAGTCATGAATCCTTATGAGTTTATTCTATGTCGAAAATAATTTTTTATAAACTTCATAACTAACAAATACGTGTACGTATATGCAAATATTGAGCAAGATTTAATTCGTGTATACAACATGATTAAATAAATACGTTTTGCACCCAAGTAGTTTATTCATTTTCGAATTATCTTAAATTATAAAATTATACACATCCTCTCATTAAAAATGCTCGAACGTGTACATCTCAGCAATCAAGCTAACGTCATTTATCGTCATTTGGTATACTTAAAATCCTAGAGATGGAAAGTTTTACTTTTATCATTAGCTTTGTCGTTATTTTTTAAACGACATTTTATATGTTTAGATTTAGTAATGACGTTGCATTTTTTTAAGACAATAATGATAATTAAAAATTAAGATTAGGAATGTCACTTTTGAAAAGTGACTTGTCATCGTTACGCATTATTTATTGAAAGAAGTAATTCATATTTGAAATATACTGAAATATGATGCATCGTTTTATTCTCATAATAAATTGCAACATTATCAAATCATTATCAAATCATTGTTTTGAAATGTAATGACAAAAATAGCTGTAAAATTATAACTTCACTGCTTAAAATTATCATTTCTTTTTTTATATTAAATTTTTATATTACCAACGCAAGTTACATTTAATTTAAAATATTGAACACGTGATTATTCCCACAAATATGGATGATAATAATTTTTAAGTTATTTATTAAGATATGTTTGAAAAAAATATGGATGGATATTTCCAATTGCCTTGATCCCCTTTTCAACAATACGTCATATAACTATCTTTATTAGCATCGGTATTCACGATATGAGCTGTTAGATGGATAATTTCATGTGTATAATGCAAAAGACAGAGTGATATTTGAAAGATATTTAAAGAGTGGCTAAAATACGTTTGAAAAATTGGAACGTAAAATTTTTTTTTAAATTATTGCAAGTAATTTTGTTTGCTTATCAAATAAGTTTTCTCTAAATCTCGAAAGTGAGCCACGTTTGAAACGACGAAAGGCTGTATTCAAGGAGCGCGCCATTAGCCGCTATGCATCCATCCTTGTTTTACGTTAAATGAATGATAAAGATGGCAACACAATAGCGTTGTAGCGTGACTTCCCAAACGCAGTTATTGGCTGAGTGGAGATCGGTGGGGATGTCGAACTCTGGTAGGGAGTAAGGAGTAGGGAATACCTGTAGTGTAGGGAGATAAATAAATAAAGGAGTTTAGCCGGCTGCCGACAAAAAATCTTCCAGATCTATCTGGTTGGCCGGTTCTACGACGCCGTTAGTGATTGCGCAATAAACGCCTTTTCATCTTCGCAGAATCTGCCAAAGTGTAAGTAGAATTCGCTATTCTTATTTAATCAGATTTATACTCAGCTAGTTAATTCGAGACTATAGAGAATGATGGTATTACACAATATTGCGTTGAATATTTCGAGCAAAAGTGATATGCGGTTACCGCCCGGCTAATTAACAGTCTTCAGACTAATGGTTTATAGTAGCGGATGAATTATTTTTATCATCATGATAAAGCAATAATAATGTCAAGATCTATTCGAGGAATTCAGAATAGTCACGGCATTTGGAAATTGTCGTGTTACAGCGAAAATATAAGTACGAACTAAGAATAAACTGGAAGAGGAAACGCCTCAACAATGGCGTCTTTCGCCAATATTAGAGCCTTATTCCACAAAGCATATTTTATAAATCATGATTAATAAGAATTATCATTTACAAAATCTGAGAACTGTAATACATGAATTGAATGTGCATATATTTCTTTACGCAAAATATTTTAAATAAAAGCTTATATTTTTATCTCTAGATTTTATATATTCAGAGGTTTTTATTAATTTATAATTACAGTACCATATTGCACAAGAATTTTTGGATACAGTATGTGATATTTATTCTTTGCAATCTTTATGCGTAAAACATATTGCGTAGTGATGTTCCAGGTAGAAGTTGTAGAACGGGTGGAACACAAGTTAATAATATTACAAGGACGTCATCTCTCATATGACCTATTTGTCACTTACAAGTTCGCTTAAGTGATAAATGAAGTCATGATGACGTTCTATGGTATCACTACGTGTTCTACCTGGGATATCAATATGTTTTGAGCGAACGAAGGTTGCAAAAAAAAAAAAGAATATCATGCTATAAAAAAATTTTTGTGCAATATAGTTAAGCATGTGTTTATAGTTTGATAAGAATGATAAGAAAATAGCACTTGTAATGATTACATAATGTAACTGGACTGATGCTTTTTTGGATTCAAAATTTGCTGTGTACAATACTGCATATAATAATTTTATTTTTAATAAATAGTATTGAAGGATCAATACTTTTTATTAAAAAAATCTGTTCTAATGATAGTTTTAATTCAGATTTTAAATTGAAATTTTAACTTAATTTAAAATTTTAATTTGATAGTTGAACATTATTGATATTTCAACTTAATGAATAATTGAACACAATATTGAAAAATTTCTTTTGAAATCTAGCTTTTAAATATCTGTCTTAATGGAGATATTAATTAAAAATTGATTTTAACCCTTCGATTGCATTTATATTTTTACTTCTGCTTTACTTATCTGAATTTTTTTGCCTAGTTTAAGTTTTTTTTTTCTATTGTTTTAGACTTTTAAAACATTTAGAATTATTTTCCAATATCTTTATTACGTTATCAAATAACTTTTTCAACTCGAATGTAAAAATTTTTATTTAATGAAAAATGAAATTTGAGCAAAAATTATAGAGAAATTGAAAGAAATTTTACTTATACCAAAAAAACCTACATTGCAGACATAAGATTAAAATCCAGTATATAAATTTTGATTTATATACATTTGATTAAATCTAAAATTAAATGTTAATAAAAAATAAATTTTAAATTGGAATAAGTCTTGGCAAACAAACTTCTTTAATAAGACTGAAAAATATTAAAGCGTATTATCTGCATTGATATCTGTATATTCTAGTATTATGATGAAGAGAAAAATAACAAGTATTTTTTTTAGCAATATGCCTTCGTACAAGCTGATTTACTTCCCCATCACGGCATTGGCCGAGCCAATTCGCTTCCTGTTCAGCTATGCTGGCATCGAATTTGAGGATGAACGTTTTGATAGAAATGATTGGCCAAAACTTAAGCCGAGTATGTACATCTGATTAATCCTAATAATACATACTCATATTCACCTGTTGCAAATTTAATCCAGTTTAATCCTTGAAATCCGATTTATGAACAGATCTGCGATAAAAATATGGTTGTTATTATCAGCGCTGACTAATTTTCCTTGTAACATATTTCTTCATTTTTTAATATAAAATAATTTGATTCTTAACGGGATATGTACCTTTAATTTTTTTTTTATATAACAGAACCGGAAATTATTATTTTTTTTTTTACAATAGAGCCTTTTATTTCTTATTACGTACTGCAATAGGAAAACCGATATTGTTATGTAAATACAGTGTCTTTGTTCAGTTAATGAAAAACATTGTGGCTTTCATTGTATGGTTTCAATGTAAATAGTGCATGTAAGGAAATCATTCTGTCATTTAAATTAGTCAATTAATCGATACATGCTATAGGATTTGAAACACAAATCTTTCAGCATCATAAAGCCATCTAAATAGATAGCAGAGTGGTCTGTAAATTGTACGAGAGAAAAAGAAATCGTCATGAGAATAAAAATTAGAATGTACAAAAAAATTTGTATTGTCAAATTCGGATTTGAAAATGTAATTGTGTATATGTAACTTTAATTGTGTACAATTATTAATCATCACAGCTCTTAAAAGACATTTACTGTAGATATAAATTTGTTACAATAATCTAGAAATTTATGATCTCTATTATAAACTTTGTTCAATTTTAAGCACATTGCATTCATATCATTTTTCAGCTATGCCATTCGGTAAAGTACCCGTACTCGAAGTAGATGGAAAGAAAATCGATCAGTCCACAGCTATCTCCCGTTATTTGGCGAAGCAATGTGGTCTTGCCGGCAAGAACGATTGGGAGTCTTTGGAAATAGACTCTACTGTCGACACTATCCATGATGTACGCGCCAGTGAGTATAATATTTTGTTTACTTACCTGACTCTATTGTTTATTAGAAGCGGAGATTTAATTAAAATTTTAAAATAGATTTGAATCACGATATTGATGTTTATGTATATCTCAATAATACAAACAGATCTATTTGCAAACGATGAATATAAGAAAGAACTTTTTTTTTTATATTTTCGTTAAACTTATTTAAATATTTGATTTTATCTTGTTTTTTTTTTCTTGTTTGTATTAGGCATCGCTAGTTTCCACTACGAGAGCAATGAAACAGCTAAAAATGAGAAACTTAAAGCTACCAAGGAAACAGTGCCATATTATTTGGAGCGTTTAGACGCACAGGTGAAGAAGAATGGCGGTTACTTTGTCGGTGGTTCTTTGACGTGGGCCGATTTAGTTTTCGTCGGTCTTTTGGATTATTTGAATTTCATGATGAAGGAAGACATCGTTGAGAAATATGAGAATCTGAAACAACTCCAAAAGACAGTCGAGGAAGTACCGGCTATCAAAAATTGGATCGAGAAACGTCCGCCAGCGATTTTTTCACCGAATTAATTCGATTGATTTCATATATGATTTCATAAAATGATAATTTTCTGACAGAGTTTATTGTCATTGATGATTGATAAAATATCGATTTTTCTTTTTTTTCAAACGCGTTTATATCTATATACGAAAAGCATATATATGATTGATTTATGAACTAGGAGATATATTGAAGATATATATATAGATATATATTTTAACACTTGTTAAAGGCTGATATTACTCGTATTGTTATATGTCATATAATAGTAAAACTATAAGATAATTTCTAATCAAATCTTGAAGAATGAACTATTTTTTTCATTACATAATTTTGTATTTCAATAAATCTGTACTTTTACTATACTTTTTCTTGTTGATTTCTTTTATATTCGCGAAATTTACCTTTTCAATCATTTAATTTGTTATTTATAATGTACTTTTATTTCTAATTTCAAATAATGTAAAAAAATCTGGAGGATATATTAAGGATGATTATATATTTTTCATATTTGAAAAATTGAACCGTCTTTGATGCTTTTACAATTTTTTTTTTTGGACTATACTGAATAATTTCTACTCTTAGAAAATTTTCTCCTGGAAATGAATCTTGTCTCAATGATAAAGTGGAGGTGTGAACTGAGAGACAATGGAAGAATTTAGTAGCCGAATATCCATTTTTGTTATTAGTAGACCATTATTGGTAGATCATTATTGATAACGTGAAACAATGTGGATTTACCGGCAAAAACGATTGGGAATTATCATTGACAATCAGTCAATATCACATGAGTATCGAGTACTTAACTGTCAGAACTATACGAGATTTATGACAAAATAAATATTATTCTATGTATTTAATTTTTATCCAAATTCATTAGAAGCAGAAATTCCTTGAAAGCAGATTCAAATCATGATTGTGATGTACTGAAATCTTGATAATATTCATGGATGGATTTATATTCATAACGACAGTAAAAATTTCCTTGATTAAAATGATTCAGACTGTCACTTTATTTATCTTTCTTTTATTGCTCGTATTAGATGTTATTGCTTTTTTTTTAATTTACGTGCCACAAATGTGCTAAAAAAACAGTAACTTAAAGTTAGTGATGAAACGATGTCGTTTTACTTGGAGCGTCTGGATGTTCAGATAAAAAAGAATGGTTTTGTTATTTTGTTGACATGGTGCTCTGACATGAGCTGATCTCACTTTTGTCAATCTCATGAACTTCCTAATGAAAGCGAATATCATTAAGAAATATGAGAACTTTTGAAGCAATTCATAAAGAAAAGGAAATTCTAATTATCAAAAATTGGATCGAAGAGTGACAACTGCATATGAAAATCACACGTGTAATTATATGTAAGAATTCCGAAAAGTGATTTATTTTTTGACAGAGTTGATTGTTCATTGATGTTTGATTTGAATAAAATATTTATTTTGATGATTTCTTTCGCGTTTACAAAATCTTATATCTTGCCATTTGTTCAATTTATTTCAATCTGTTTACATTCCTGTATTCACTTATTTCCGTATCATTATTTTTTCTGTATCATTATTTTTTCTTATTTCATAAAATTATTTTTGTATTTAAATTACTATAAATATAATTTAGTTACAATTAGACATCCAGTAAAATATTCATATCGAAGAAAATTGGCAGCAATGTTGAGCAATATCAAATATTATATTTAACAATCAAAAGGTCGCATGTTTAATTCATAAATAGATATCTGCCTCTAAAGCGTTGTTGATAAAAGGTACATGGTGGATAAAGGATATATGGTAAATAAAATATATCTCAAATAATTAATTTAACGATTGCGAAATGTTGATAACGTATTATCTGCTTTTATGAACAGAGAGAGCATTGGAAGTATCTTTTTAGTCACGTCGTGATGCGGCTTTCGCGGTTGCTAGGAGCTATATTATCTCGGCGTATAACTGTAATGCAACCGAAGGTCACACAACATAGTTACAATTCAGGGGGGGGGGGGTCTATGACTATTCACCGACAATGAGTAACTAGAAACGTGAGAAGGCTATGTACATGTTCACATTATGTTGCAATGTGACAATTACATTGGATACATCTGGCTTTTCTATAAGAAAAACATGATAAAATATTAATATAAATCAACAAAATTTTTTCTTAAGAATATTCTTGCAATATGTTGAATGTTTGAAAAAAATTCTAATTTATATTTTTTTAAGTTTTATATATTGCCTTTGTAAGCATATTTTTCAAAAAATTTATTACGCTTACACTTTATAAAGAGTAATATATTTTCATTTATGTATTCCTCATACACAATTACAGATTTCATTAACTAATATATTCCTCAATTACAGATTTAATTATATAAATAATGACTTTAATATCTACTGAAAGTAAAAGATATATTAACAAACTTGCAAATTCGAATTCAAGAAAAAAGCTAATGAATTCTTTGTATTATCTGTCACTTACTTTTTGCAATATTGAATATACATATGTGTGCTTTTAATTTATAATTTATATGTATAATAAACTATCTTCTAAATTTGATATTTTTTTCAAATATTAAAATTTTTGTTTATTAATACTCTGTTAATACTCTGATATATTCAATGTTTATTTGATTAACTTTTATTCATCATATTTTCTTCCAATTTTTTATGCGCGTAAAACAGCAAGTCATAACAAGTTATTAATAGCGTGACGAGGAATCACGAAACATTTATCTTTTATGTAATGATTGTGCATGATATAGATAGTGTCAATACCGTGTCTCATTGAGATAAATTCTGATAAATCTTATAATGTGTGATCATCGCGAACACAAGTATTTGTGAAATATATACGCGAATTGCAATGTATTGCACAATTATACGTAAAAATGTTGTTACTGATGTATTAATATATGTATAATCATTTTATTATCAGTTGCATATTTCCTGAATATATGTTTTAGAAAATTTATTTATTTAAAAAGCGTATCAATATATAATATACAATTATTATAGTATTTATTATAATTATAATCGATCTCAACTTCTGTTAACTTTAAATCTGTAATATCTTCCCAATCAGTAGACAATGTTTTTAAAACGTTTTTAAAATATTTATTTAATGTAAAAATATTTAAGAAATATTTTTAAAATATTGTGTGCTGATTGGGTTATTGGATAGTCTGAATATTTCTTACTGAGATGTTTCTGGAATTGCATTAAAAAATTTAACAGATATAAGATGTCTTTAAAATAAAATATGCGGTGGGGAGTAAATTATTAAAGTTCTAACGAAACGCTCACTGTCAGTTGTTCTCGGTTTGCGAGTAGTTCTGCATCGATTGCTAGAGTCTTGATTTTACGAGAGATTGGATTACAGACTGCAAGGTAGTGAGGAAATTATATCTTTTCTATTTCATAATTTTTAGAACAAATATAATATACATATATGTAAGCGAATATTATTAATACTATTATTAAATACTTAAAATTAGGCGAGTTTGATTTTACCTGTGGAGTTAAAACATAAGACTATTAACATAAAAAATTCAATATAGGTAAGATTTCAGAAATTATGAAGTTTTGATAAGCGCTGCTCAGACTTATCTTATCAGTACTTTATTTTTTCCGAAATCTTATTTACTTGAACTACATTGAATTTTGTTCGTCGATGATCTTGTGTTTTGATTCTGCAGTATTGGACACGCTTGATTGAAATTAATACTTTTGAAAATTATTTTGAAGTAAATGTAAAATATAGTTGTCATAAGGATATTATGAATTTGAATTATGTAATTAAATACCAAAGACTTAATTTTGATCATAGAAGAAATTTTGATTATATTTCTAATTAATTTTTATATATTAACAGTTTTATATATTAACAGTCAACAATTATTTGAAGAAGATCTAACCCAGTTAAATATTGATTGAAATGTATAATGTTGATACTTTTTTACTATGAATATTTACACACTATATATATTACGTGTCACGCGAATGTTACGTTATGTGCATGTTTAGACTTTTATAAAAAAAAAAAAACCAAATATTATTTAACATATCTTATTTTACGCGTATATATATTTTACAATTTTGCATTTATACAATTTTCAGAATATGCCGACGTACAAGCTGATATATTTCGACGTTACGGGCCTTGGGGAGGCAATTAGGTTTATGTTAAATTATTGCGGCATCAAATTCGAGGATGTTAGATTTAGCTTCGATGAATGGCCGAAATATAAACCAAGTATGTTATTTCATATAATATTATTTTAAGATTATAAAACGGTCATAATTTTGATTGCTCTTCCATTTAAATACTAATTCGTGTTATAAAATTTTACAAAATAAAACTGCATTATAAAAGTTTGCAAAATACTCCTAATATATTCCGCGCATTTACCGTCAAGTTTTATTGTTTTACGATCATTAGTCTTGTATTATAAACGCGCACAAGGAACAAATTATTCTGCAATAAAGCAAAAATAAAGAAGCAACTCTCTCTTCTTTTATTCAAACAAAATAATAAATATAAATAATAAATGTAAATTTTATGTGAATTCAACAAACCGATGTTGAAAAATTATTAAAATATTTTTGCGCACTATTTTTTGCCCCTTTAATCTTCTTTATTATTTTATTTGGTAATAATGTCTAATGACATTTTATAAATATAACAGACATGCCCATGGGACAAGTGCCGGTTCTAGAGATCGATGGTAAGCAATATCATCAGTCCAGGGCCATCGGGCGATTCCTCGCCAAGAAGGGCAATTTATATGGATCCAACGATTTTGAGGCTATGGAGATTGATGCAACAGTTGATTCTATCGAGGACATAAGACAAGGTAAAAATGTCGGTGATCAAACACGAGAGAATGACAGATTGTCTGTAATTACATAATCGTCAAAGCAACATGATTGTGACTTTTTGAATCGTCCATGTTGACAGGATTAGTCAATTTAATGTATACATTGCGCATTCATTATTTTATACCAACTAAGATATATTTAACGTTATTATTGCAAAATACTTTAGTACCTAAAGTTATTATTTGAAGTTAATAAGCTATATATACATATAGTTCCTGGATGACTGTCGTGCGTTATATAATATAATAAATTATCGCTTTTCTCGCGGTCGGCGGTTCACAATGTGGGAACTATATATCTCTGTGCAATGCAAAAAAAGTAAAGTAAATTAATTTTTGTAGCAATGACTCTTCATTATTGGGAACAAGATCCCGCTTTCAAAGCGAAACTCAAGGATACACTTTTCCAAAAATTGCCTAACTATCTTGATGTATTCGAAGCTCAAGTTAAGAAGAACGGTGGATACTTCGTCGGTGGCAAGGTATAACTATAATATTAATATTAATTTACGTGTGCAGTTATCGAGCCTTATTTTGTTTTTCGTAAAGATATAAAAGTATATTTTTATTGTTTTAGCTCTCGTGGGCAGATTTTCTGTGGGCTGCATATCATGACTATATGAGCTTTATGGTGGAGAGGGATTTGATCAAAAATTATCCCGAATTGAAGAAGCTAGTGGAGAAAGTTCGTACTTTACCCAAAGTTAAAGCTTACATCGAGAAGCGACCTAAGACTCAATTTTAAAATGATCTATAATAATATGCTCTCGCTTTGATTTGTTAAACATATTCCTTTAATAATTATTTTCTATTTCGAAGCGTTTTGTAGAAGAATAGCATATAACTAATGTTCCGAATAGCTTTAATCTTTAGTTTTTCTGCAATCTAACATACAACAACTAATATTATTATGTATGAAATAAATAAAATGGAAATAAAATCTTTTCATTAAAAGTGTGTTTATCGCTAATTTCTTATTTCTAATCCCTTTTTACTTATCAGTTTAAAAACATTGTATACCCAATTTTCAGTATTTCTTTGAAATTTTCACTGTTTTTTTTCCGTAAGAGTATAATTATCAATTCTGTATTATTTTAAAAAAACGCAATTTAAATAATATTGTGTACCAGATATCGTATATTATAAATAATATAAATTTGATCTTAGTTTTTTTATTATTCCTTAACAACAAATAATTTTTTAATGCAGAATGTATGTTCCAAGTACATATATATTATTACTGTTTCAACGAAATACGGTCAATAAAAGTCCGTAATTTTGTTTTAGCTGTCGTGGATTTCCTGTGGGTTGCATTCTGTGAATATATAAGCCTTATTCTAATCCAAACGAGTATCATCCCGAATTGAAGTAACTAATGGAGAAAGTTCGTACTTTTGTCCAATGTTAAAGCTGGAGAAACGTCTCGAGAAATCTGTGTAAATAAAACGATTTTAGAGAAAAAAGGATGTCATTTAAATGATATTTAAAAAAAATTCTAAATTTGATTTTTTATATATCAAGAAAATGTTTACATTAACAAGAATTGTATTTTATGTAAATATTACACAGATCCTTAAAATAATTTTTCTTTACACTAAACGATATACTTGTTAAAATTCTCATTTATTTTTCATACTCAATATCTCATTTATTTTTTTATCATAGAATGTAATTTAGGAGAGTGTTTTTAAAAATCGTCCCAACCTCTATTAGAATATGAATGAAAGATTCATTATACTAAGCCTTTAATTTCATTCTATCCTGTATGATTTTTTTTACTTATAAGAAACAGAACTCTATCGCATCTATCTATTAGCGGTATCGCATAAATGTTTATTAATAGTATTTATAAATAGACATAAAGAGCTCTTTTAGAAAATGTCTTACAGAACGATTTTTTTTATCATTCTTAAGATATTTTAGTGAGATCTTTAAAAAAATCATCCTAAAGAATTCTTCCTCTCAACAATACTCAATGGATTATCTGTTTGCAAATGATTATTAAGTTGTATATTATTAAGTTGTATATTATAGAGAAAACAATTTCAATAATATCTGATAGTATAGTTTTATAAATAGTAAAATTATTTTGATTTTTATTATATAATTTTATGATATAATATTGGCTAATGTTCCTAATTTTTTAATCGTTGTTAAATAAAAAACTAAGAATAATTAAGAAATGATCTATATTCTATATGATCTATGATCTATATTCTAAGCGAAAAAGATGCACTAAAAAGTTATGTGCGAGAAATATTCTATTAATTATTGCAATGATAAGCCTCGACATAATTTTATGCTTCACTGATCTGTAATAAGCATCTTGATCTTCTAAGAAAATAAGAGGCATGCCATCCTTTTTTTCAATTGGTGCTACGTTGCATGTGCAATTTTGTTAGGTATAACTTTGTATGTGATTGGGCGTGTCTGGTATTTTTCCATAGGTCTGTTCTCTCTCTCTCTCTCTCTCTCTCTCTCTCTCTCTCTCTCTCTCTCTCTGCCTTTCTATCTCTTTTTCTCTCTGCCTCTCTCTGCCTCCCTCCTCACTCTTTCTCTCTCTCTCTCTCTCTCTCTCTCTCTCTCTCTCTCTCTCTCTCTCTCTCTCTCTCTTTATGGCTGAATTAGAGCACTAGTTATACTTAAAATCAAATAGATACATACATATATTTGAAATGAGGTGAAACTGCAGATAGAACATTTTAATATAACCCAATACAAAGACCTATAAATTTCTTTTGAAACAAGGAACGTATGTTCCCAAGTAACTGGGTACACATTACACACTTATTCCAACGAAACATTCAGTCGTTCTTGATCCGCGAACAGGTTCACATCGATTGTCAGAGTCTCGATTTCTACAATAGACCGATTTATAGATTGCAAGGTAATAGAGACTTATATCTTCTTAATTTTATAACCTGCTTCTAGAATAAATAAGCGAGTATGCTTATTTCAATATTATTTGATTAATACTTTTGGAAATGATTTATTTTTAAATAAATATAAAATAGAGTTGTGTTTTGTGTGTGTCATAAGGATTGAATTTAATTATGTAATTAAATACCAAGACTGAACTTGATTATACAGGATTACTTAAAATGATTGCCGGAGTTAAAAATAAGTATAAAAATAAGTTTAATATACGGACAATTATAATGATACAGGTGGATAACAAAATTTTGAAAAAACTTTGTCGAACTTTTCGTCAATTTATACGTATTAAATTTGCGTAAAGTCAATGATGCTTAGAATTAAACCGCTTCGAGATCTCAGACAGAGAAAGAACTTGACTAATTGAATTGCTCAAATAAGTAAATTGTTGATTGAAATTAGTGATTTCGTTATATCTCGAAACGACTATCATTGTACACACAAGGCTTAAATTTGAAGATTTGTTCACGTTATATGCATCAACATACGGTTGGAATGAGTAGGTATTATCATAGGAACATGTTGAACATGTTGAAGTATATCGAAACATGTGATGCGAATAAACCTTAAATAGCGAGAGCAGGGACGATGATAGATTATTTAACGCCCCCATGCAATATTCAAATTAGTATCTTATATTAGAGAAGAAGGTGACATTATAGCTTCCATGTACAATAACTTTGTTAATAATCTATATTTAAATTGAAAACTTAATAATTATATTTGTCAAAGTTGTGTTATTTAATTGATTTTGCATTCAAAATTATGAAATATTTATTATACTTGAGACATTATTTTTTATTATATATTTATAAAAATATGGAGACGCGTAACAAAAAAAAGAATAAAAATTAGTGCGACTCTTATAAAAATGAATTTAAAAAAATTGATTTTTCTTAAAAAAAAAAACACAGTGCTTAGTTAAAATTATATATAATTATATATTAAAAAAAACTATTGCAGAATGTACATATAACATGAACTATGGATCTGCAGCAGAGCTATATGCTTATCGAATTCTTCGTAAAACATTACGTAAAAACCTTGAGATAGGTTGTATTATCAGCACGCTTATGAGACATTAACTAATGCCATTATTATTTAACGCATATTTCAAAATAGTACAGTCGAATAAAATATTAAATAGAATACTTAAGTGTACATATAATATATTCATGTGATAATGTACGAGTTTTAAAAAAATATATAATCAAACGTATTTGTATTTCAAAAGTAAAAACTCGAAAGTTATATAAAAATGCATAAATGCTGGCTACTGTGTATTGGCGTATTAGTATTATTGTGTAACATAATATATACTAAACGAATAATTTTAGTACTCATTAGAATTCGCTGTCTAATAGTGAAGATATTACGAAGAGCCATGTATATATCTACATAGATTATAATATCATTTTCTTCTTATAAATAATAAAACGTTGATTTAAATATTGTATTTAAAGTATGGGGTGATTTAATTAAATTTGAACAAGATCTTTTTTGCATAAATTCAAAATCAATTTTGGTAAACATACTTACCCTGATTGTGAGTGACAGATAATAATGTCTTTCCACACCTTATATAGTTTGCGGCAGTTATTTCTGCAGTAGTTGTTGCATTATTTGAATAATAAAGAGCACCGAATGCAAATGTGCAACGCGTGATTCAAGTTTATCCATCGATCAAGTTGCAAACGGAATTGTTTAAGCCGTCAAAATTTTTCGAACTGTGTGACAATTCAAAGATGAGATGAGACACAAGTGCGCAACATTTTATTATGTCGCATAGATTTTTGTATTTACTGATATTATGTTCGTTTAGACTTGTTTGAAAATGTGGCAAATCTTATTTTAATATTTTGTATACATACATTTTTATATTTATACAATTTTCAGAAAATGTCGACGTACAAGTTATTATATTTCAACATTACCGGCCTTGGAGAATCAATTAGGTTCTTGTTAAGTCACTGTGGTATTAAATTTGAGGATGTTAGGCTTACCTTCGATGATTGGCCAAAACATAAATCAAGTATGTTATCTCTCATATGTTATTATTTTTAGATTACAATACGATTATAATTTCAATTATTCTTTCATCTAAACACTAATTCGTGATATAAAATTTACTTTGCAAAGTGAATGTTTCGCATCTATCGTCAAGTTTTATTATTCTATGATCATTCGGTTTATGATTATATTTTTCTAATATATGTGGGATAGATATTGCTTTGCAATAATCTCATGACATTTTTATACATTGCAGACGTGCCTATGGGACAAGTGCCAGTACTGGAAATTGACGGGAAGCAATATCATCAGTCCAGGGCCATCGGACGATTCATCGCCAAGAAAGGCAATTTATATGGGTCTGATGATTTCGAGGCCATGGAGATTGATGCTACAATTGATTCTATGGACGACATAAGATTAGGTAAAAATATTGCTAATTAATCAATGTGAAAGGATGACAAGTTGTCGATTATATAATCATTAAATCAACAAGATACATACATTATAACTTTCCGAGTCTTTTGCGCCGATGGAATTAGTCAATATTTATATCTTGCACATATGTTGTGCATATGTCAAATAGGGTTACTACTAGTGTTATTAGTGTTGATCTGCATAAAGCAGATTGAAGTTAACATAATATTTCCTGAATAATTATCGCGCACTGTTTAATTAATATCGCTTTTCTCACAATGATTTATTGTACAATATGCTTTTTATCTCTATGCGAAGTAAAAATATAAAATCGTACGGTAAATTTATTTTTGTAGTGTTATCTCAATATTACTGGGAAAAAGATCCCGCTTTCAAAGAGAAACTCAAAGAGACTGCCTTCCAAAAATTGCCCTATTATCTCGACAAATTCGAAGCTCAAGTTAAAAAGAACGGCGGATATTTCGTTGGTGGCAAGGTAATAAATCTCGATTACGTGCTAAGCTATTTGATCTTATTACCTCTATCATCATAAACAAACGAAAATACACTTTTGTTGTTATAGCTGTCGTGGGCAGACTTCCTGTGGGCTGCATATTTTGATTATCTGAGTTTTGTTCTGGAGGATGATCCGAATAAGGATCATCCCGAATTGAAGAAACTAGTGGAGAAAGTTCGTGGTTTGCCCAATCTTAAAGCTTACATTGAAAAGCGACCCACAACTCAATTGTAAATAAAACGATTTATACTTATTTATGCTCTTTCATTGATTTGTTACATCGTTTTGTAATAACTATTCTATCTCAAAATGTTTTGTAAAAAGAATAGTGTGCTAATGTATTACATCCGAATAGCTTTAATCAGTTTCTCTGTAATCTAATAACAATTAAATATTATTGCGGAATAAGTGTGAAAAGGAAATAAAATCTTTTCGTTTGCAGCAGTTAAAAGTGTACGTGCTTGTCGCTTCTATTTCTAAAATTCCTTTTTGTTTATCTGTTCAAAAATATATTTATCAAATTATATATATTATTATAAATATTATACAATTTAAATATAACATCTATATATAAATAATACAAAATTATGTTTTCTTTTATCACTTTGTCTTATTAAATGATATTAAACGATATATTAAAAGCAATAATGGCTAACTTTTTAATCGTTATATTCTGTAATATAATTAGGAAGAATTATTATTGTTTAAAAAAATATAATGAAATACTGTTATAATCCTGGAATAATTCCAAACCATTTCGGAAGGAATTATAACAATAGAATGGAGACGATTTTACTACGTTTTTTATGAACAATGGAATGTGAATTATTATGACAATATCAGTATTTCTACTGCATTTACATTACAAATAAAAGCAAATAATATTGTTTTTAACTAAGAAATTATTTACAAAATACGTTTTGTTTCACGCATGATACGCATAATGCATTACTTTTCCTTGTCGTTCATCAAATATTAAAGAAGGATAAAATGATAAATCATGCTTGAAACGGAGCACACTCATAATTATATATATTAAAATAATTAAACCTGGCATAATAAGATAACATCGTGTTTTATTATACAGATATTATATAGATAACGCAAAATAATCTTAATTTTTTTATCACTTCCAAATTTTTGCAAGATGCATTATGATAAAGAAGATACAATATGATGTGATCAAAGATGAGAAATCGTCTTTCATATAAAAAGTGAAAATGCTACGATATAGGTTGCATTACTACCCTGTGATTAGCGTCTTAAGCTAAGAGAAAATAAAAGACATCCATTCTTTTTTTTGATATTATATTCCAAGTAAGATAAAAGATTATATCATTAAAATAATGTTGAAATAACTCCAAAATGATTATTAAAGTCACTTTTCGATTGGTAAGATTGGTAAGTGACTTACTAATCTTACGATTCATTTTACTATTTTTATGACATTATAGTGATTTGTTGTTCTGCTTAGAATTCAATCTTCCGTGCGTGCATTCTAGCTAAGTTAGATATAATTTTGTATGCATGTGATTGTGTGTGTAAAATTAGTATTTCTGTATAATTCTTTCTATAAAAAGGACTTATGTCACCAAGTGATTAGATATATAGACAGTACCGAAACTCTCTCCAGTCATTCTTGATCCGCGATTAGCTGTGTGTCGGTTGCTAGAGCCTCGATTTTTCAAGTCGGATTACAAACTGCTAGGTAATGAGAAATTATCTTTTCCATTTCGTAATTTAGAATAAATAATCGAGTACGTTTATTTAATACTGTCTAAATTAATACTTCTAAAAATGGTTTATTTTAAAATAAATATAAAATATAGTTATCATAAGAATATTAATTAAATTATTAAATCAAATAACAAAGATTGAATTTGATTATATTTATCATTTTTTTAGTTAATGGTTAACAATTATTTGTAGAAGACCGCAATAAAAATTAAAGCTAATATTGAAGCACACAAGGTCATTTCGTGACGCGATAAAGTATTGATGTGTTCCCATATAAGCTCTGAACTGTTTATACACAAGCATCAATTGATTCGTTCATGCGGGTTGCTTGCCTGTGGTTGTCACGCCACAAAATGACTTTGTGTGTTATCGCTTTAGACCTTTTCAATCGCAACTTTACTTTATATATACATATATATATTATTCGTTTTCATATTTATTAATTTCCAGAATATGCCGACGTATAAATTAATGTATCTCAATGCTACTGGCATTGGGGAGCCAATTAGGTTTTTGTTAAATCATTGTGGCATCAAATTTGAGGATATGAGAATCACCTTTGATGAATGGCCAAAGTATAAACCAAGTATGTTATCTCTATATATACTATATTTTTGAAATGCATTTGAAATTCCATTTATATAATAATTCATGTTATAATAGCAAGAAAAAAAAAAAGTTGCGAAAAAGCTTATTTTTTATTTAAATAAAAATAAATTAATTACTAAAATTATTGGTATAGAATAGAAAAAACAATAACAATTATTTGGTATAATTAAATCATCTTTCGCAACATATATAAATATGCCATTGATTTTAAAAGGATATAAATCTTTAAAAAAATTCATATAATTATTTCAGCAATCATTAATAAATTTCGATTTTTAATACTTTCTCTGGAAATAATGCACGAATAACTGTTATTTTATATTTCTATCCCACGAACAATTTCCAACGATTAATTCATGCAAGAAATAAAACTGTTTTTAGATTCTTCTTTATTTTGCAAATCTAACTTTCTCGCATTTATTGACAAGCTGTAAATTCTTTTAGTCGCATTTCTACTATAAAAAACGCACACATGAATAGATATTATTTTCAATAATCTAATAACATATTTATATATTGTAGACATGCCCATGGGACAAGTGCCGGTCCTGGAGATTGATGGTAAGCAATATCATCAATCTAAGGCTATTGGACGATTTATCGCTAAGAAGGGCAATTTATACGGATCCGATGATTTCGAGGCTATGGAGATTGATGCCATAGTCGATTCTATCGATGATATAAGACAAGGTAAAAATTTCGGTAATCAGTAAATAAAAAAATGACAGGTCATTAATTACATATGATAATGCAACATGATTTTGACTTTTCGAATCTTCCACACCAGCGGAATTATTCAATGATACATACGTGTTGCACATATGTCCAGAATAATGTTACTGTAAAATATTCTGTATAAAACAGCTATTTTAAATCATATATTTTTTAAATGTTTTCGCACGCTTTAATTATACTTTTCTTGCGGTTTACTACGAAAGTCTTTTTCTTTTTCTTCAACACAAATAATTGAAAGGTAAATTTATTTTTGTAGCAATGGGCCATTATTATATGGAACAAAATCCTACCTTCAAAGCGAAACTTAAGGAAATCGTCTTCCAAAAATTATATCACTCTCGCGACAAGTTTGAAGAACAAGTTAAGAAAAACGGCGGATACTTCGTCGGTGGCAAAGTAATAATTTTCTATTGTTTACTAAGCTATTAATTTTCGTGTTGTTAAATGTATTTGTCTTTGTAAAGAGACTAAAATACATTTCTTTTTTTTATTTTAGTTGTCATGGGCAGATTTCCAATGGGCTGGACATTGTGACATTCTGAGTTCTATTCTGGCTGTGGATCCGAATGAAGATCATCCCGAATTGAAAAAATTAGTGGAGAAAGTTCGCGCTTTGCCCAACGTTAAAGCTTACATCGAAAAACGACCTAAAACTGAATTTTAAATAAATCCTTTGCAACGAATGCAACTAATTGTAATTAAATGTAAGTAATGCAGCGAAAAACCTGCAACAATCGGAAGAAATTCAAATTTTCTTTTAGTTTCCTCACATTAACTGAGTGATTTGAATCATTCGGTAAAATAAAAAATCTTAAGTATCTATTGCTAAAAACCGAATTTGAAAAATTTAAACCATTGATTTGCTCTGTATTACTGACTTATGGACTTCGATCTGTCTTGATGAAACTAAGATCCTTAGGTATCTGCCAAAAATAGAGTTCTAAAAAATTAAATATCATTTTTGAGAAATCTTGCAGACAATCGAACGAATGGCCAGACTGTGTTAAATTATAAAGTAGTTTGTTATATTCGCTGCACTACTTAATGAAACAATTTATAATTCTAACTTTGATTTATTTTTTTTTGACTTATTACATATCGCGACATTCATCACTAGCTATTCTATTTTGAAACGTTTTGTAAAAGAATTACATGCTTATATATTATATATTATGCCCGAATAGCTTCATTCATTTTTTTTACAATCTAAGAATATTTAATATTATTACAAAGAAATAAAAATGAAATAAAATCTTGTTTACTCAGTAAAAGTATGTGCTTTTTATATTTCTAATCCCCATTTACTCTATTTGAAAATGTATAATTATCAATTATGCATATCATCATATAACATATGATTTCAGTAATACCAGATAACATGTTGTTTTATAAATAGCGCAAATTAATTCGGTTTTTTATTACTACATTTATAAACATCATATTGTTTCTTTGAAGCTAAATTTATAATATAATAATTCTTTTATACAGAATTAAATAATTTTAAAATATATGTTTGTAATAAAGGAAGAATAAATATTTCTGTGAATATTAGGATGCAACATTATTTATTTAGGATATTTTCTTATCAAAATAATAGAATTGATGTTTGCGAATGCATTAATCATGTAAATGTCGTGTTCAATATACGTGAAAAATGATGCAGGACATTTTAAAGCCTCTTTTATAAACAAAAAAAATACCCACCTGAACTTAAGTTTCTTACTTTAAATAAAATTATTCCCAATATCCTTATTTGATACTACTATATCCATTATTTCGACAACAAAGCATTTGCAATCTAATCCTCACAGGAACATTTGGTTTTTCTTTTTATTCAGGAACATACTTATAAAACTTTAAAATGTACTTACGATATCCTGTAAGGTTTCTCGCTTTTGATATATTTCATTTTTTATAAAATATCTCTTCTATCAATAATATAAATAAAAATAATAATATAAAAAAATTATTTTATAAATAATAAAATTTATTTTATAAATAATTTATATTATTTTTATTTTATAAAAATATTCAATAAGAAATTAGTTTATCATTGCATTTATCAATGCAATGATAGATTAGATAGCATAATTACTATCTATTGACAATATGTTGTAGCGAATTTATCGCCACTACTCCAGCTGCAATTTAAATATAAACGATAGTTTTTTTCTCTTATGTAAAAGAATAGCATATATATGAATCCGCGAGAAATATTGAATATAGCTAAGTCTGCGCGAATGATGCTCAGCCGTTAAGGACAGAAAAAAAAGATAATACAGATAGAGAGTATACTGATGAGAGCGTAAATAATGATAACGAAAAGCGGGTAATAATCAGAGAGGCGTTATAAATCGCATCTATTTAGCGGAGCAAATACCAAATAATCCGACAATGCAATATTGCACACGCTGTAAGCCGTTAAGGAAATGAGATGCAACCGCTGCATCCCACGAAAGAAAACTAAACTGCTGGATTGTATATAATTTAAACCGAGATTCGAAATCTTCGAGAACATTCGAGAAAACAAATCGTTTTGTCTAATGAAGTCGAATAAACAATGAAGAGAGGTGAACGACACTTCTCCTCTGACTGTTGTGTTAAGTCATATAAAACAACGCGCAACAAAAATAAAAAATTTAATTTTTGAATACATTGAATAAATTATTGGCATACCATCGTCCGAATCCTGTAATACAACAAATGTTATTGATTTGTGCCACACACATATATTAGGTGGGAAAAAGTTCGTGGCGTTTTTTTAATCTAACGGGAAAAATGCCACGAACTTTTTCCCACACCTAATATTATATTATATATGAATAATTAAAATTTTTTACAGAATTTACAGATGGAAAAGGAATATATATATTTTTAAAAAATTTTTTAAATGAATTCCGCTTTGCTGTTTGCATATACATTTTTTCCACTTAAATAATTTTTAACAGATAACGGAATATTATTTTACAAAAGAATACATGTTCATGAGTAGATAAGTTA
This sequence comes from Atta colombica, assembly GCF_001594045.1. Classification (NCBI taxonomy): domain Eukaryota; kingdom Metazoa; phylum Arthropoda; class Insecta; order Hymenoptera; family Formicidae; genus Atta; species Atta colombica. Next base: position 516,580 of record NW_017259196.1, on the reverse strand, counting down.
GATAAGAAGTATTGCTGTATTGCAATACTATAATAGTTTCAGTTGTATTTTAGCAAACTCAACATTCAGTTACATTGAGAGATTTAACATTTATGAGAAATTGGATTTTAGATTGCAAACTAATAGTAGAATTACGATTTCCTGGTAATATTAATTTTTTGATTAAACGGATACGCTTATGAATTGGCATTTGTTAAAATATTATTATAACAAAATAAACATAAAATGTTATTAGATAAAAAATAATACGTGCAAAGATAATACATAAATCTAAATTTACTGTATATGTCGCCTATAATTTATTGTACATGCAAAATAAATTCATATTTTTCATTATATTTTTATTAATATTCAAAATTAATCAATAATTTATTAAAGAGAATTAAAGTATTAATCGAAGTTATTAATGTGATATTTGATGTGATTATTGTGAATGATTTGTCAATATTGTACCGATATGTTTAGTGATTTACAGTGTTTTATATCATAGTCTCAATATCCTCGTTTTCTATTATAAAATAAACCAATCTTTATTTTTTAAATTTATTTTTTATGTCTATACTATTTTCAGATCATGTCGATGTACAAGTTAACGTACTTTAAGGATGGAGCCGTTGGGGAACCATCCAGATATTTATTAAGTTATTGCGGCATTAAATTTGAAGATGTTAGACTCACTATGGAAGAATGGCCGAAGCATAAATTAAGTATGTTATTTCTATGCTATACTTTTGAAGAAATTTTGAGATAATTGCAACTATAACTTTAATTGTTTCTTTGTTTAAATAGTGATTTATACTATAAAATTTATTTTGTAATTTTCTTATTTCAAGTTCATTACTCTTATTTAAATATTATATTTCTATCGTAAATATATTTTTGGAATAAATATTGTTCAGCAATAACTTAATAGCAAACTTAATAACAAACATATCATTTTTTTGTGTTTACAAATTGTAGACATGCCCATGGGACAATTGCCGATTTTGGAGATAGACAATAAGACATACCATCAATCCAGAGCTATCGCTCGCTTTATTGCTAAGAAGGGTAATTTATACGGGTCTGACGAGTTCGAGGCTATGGAGATTGATGCCACAGTCGATTCTATGGAGGATATAAGACGAGGTAAAAGTATCGATCAATCGAAGAATGACCGGCTGATAATTCATTCAAAGCAGGCATACAACTTTTCAATACTTCCATACTGATGGGAGATTTGATTAATTAATATAATACAGAGTGCACGTTATGCTTATATAAAAACTAAGGAATTCAATGTTATTACAAAATATTATTATTACAAAATATTGTGCCATAAAAGAATGAAAATTATTTAAAGTCAATTTGTACATTTCCTGAATGATGTTGTATTCTGTTGCTATTACTTTTCTCATAGCACAGATGAGTCTTTGGCCGATATAGTTGAGTCTTATTTCAAGCCGTCTTAAGTAATGTCTTAAGGCGCTAATGCAGCCTTCTGATTAATTCGTGACTTCTTAAGACCGTATTTAAGACGGTATTGAACATAACATCTGACTATGAATACCGCCTTTGTTTTTGTGCGACGAGTTTTAACTCATTGTCATATTTATTTTCGTAGTTATGGGCGAATACTATTGGGAACAGAATCCTGTTTTCAAAGCAAAGTTAAAGGAAACTGCCTTGCAAAAATTGCCTTTCTATCTCGATAAATTCGAAGCTCAAGTTAAGAATAATGATGGATATTTCATCAATGGCAAAGTAATGATCGATTACATGTCGAACTATAGGGTAACTCCAGCAAATACGCTGGGATTTACACCGTAGAAATTAGAAAAAATAGAAAGAGTGGCGGTAATTTTTCTGCAATTACTCTGTTACAGTTACAATTACTCTATTGCTTTTATGTTATATTAATGTTAAGTAATGATTTTAGCTTCTTAGTGTTAATATTAATGAAATTATTGTGAGTTGAATCGATTTGTCATTGTAATAAGCAGCGCCATCATAAATTACAATCTATATAAAATATTTACTGTAGAGCATGTAAAAGACTTATGCCTAACTTCTTTATCTCTAGATAACTTTATCCAAGAGATATTTCCCAGAATACAAATACGATGGAGATATTTCTTGGATAAGGTTATTTGCAACTTATCTGGAAGTGAAAAAATTGAGTTATATTGAGCATTAGTGGTTATTTCGTAATGCGTACGTGTAGAGGAATAGTAAAGCAAAATCTAAGTGCTTCGCTCTCGTATTTTTTATTCAGCTTGTTGCCTTGTATATTCCATTTCTTTGGCATTTTTTAGCGAGCGGGATTTATGCCCAAAGCATACAAAGTGCGCAGATTGAATTCAGTGCATCAACGCAAACGTAAATTTTTTTATGTACATACTCCCTCTCTTTCTATGAATAGCCATATATTCTATCCCTATGGGATATACGGCAAAAATGCAAGAGTTTCAAAAAATTCATTTTTTAATACGAAAAATAAATATTTCAAATTTCTAATATTTTTTTCATAGAAGTAGACAGTAGAAAATTTTTATTGATATAGTTCGTACTTTTTATTTACTTTAAACATAAGTAAATAATATTTAATAAATTAATAATATTTAATAAATTTAATAATATTTATTAAATTAAGTTTTTAATAGGTAGGCATAGATGCGGCGTATATATCGGAGTTACCCTAATGCTTATTTTGTTAATTTTGCTAAAATCCAATGACACATGTTTATTATTTTATATATTTTAGCTGTCATGGCCGGATTTCATGTGGGCTGCATATTCTGAACGTATAAGCTTTATCTTAACCAGGGATGTGAATCAGGATCATCCAGAATTGAAGAAGCTAGTGGAGAAGATTCGCGCCTTATCCAAGATTAAAGCTTACATCGAGAAGCGATCCAAAATTCAATAGTACGGAAAATTTATAATTTTATGTACTTTTTGTTCTTGTATTGATGTCATTTTTTATTAAATCTTTTAGAGCAAAATGTTTCGTGAAAATCTGGCATGTATTAAGTTAGCTTGGTAGTTTTTTTCGTAAGTTAATATTATATATTGAATGTTTCTATACATATAACAAACGTAAAGAGTATTATATTTTTTTCATTAATAAAACTGTCTGCTTATTGACGAGAATTTATTATTTTTTACCTCCTTTTTAGAATACTGTTTTATTATTTTTTATGAATAAGATTGAAATATCTAAAGTTATCTATAATTAAGAGTTTTTGATGTAAAGTTTCTGAAATGATAAAGGTAATGAGTACATTCGCTACTTTAAAAGTGCTGAAAAGGACGATTGTTACATGTTTATTTAATAAATATGCATATGTATTATACAATTGTGTATAAATCCATGTATACGGATTTATTATTTATTCCTTAAAATAAAGAGAAACATTGATATATACATATAAAAATAAATGCTAAAATTAATTCAAAGTTGCGCATATATGTGTGATAAGTATTTATATCGACAATGTCAATAATAAATATCGTAGCTATATTTTTGGATATTTGTAGTCATAAAGATATTTTTCAATGCGATTTTATTAACGATGTGCTTCAAAAAAAATATTGCATTTTGAATAACTTCGTATTTTTAACTTTTTAATATCCTTTACTGTGTTTGATAAACAAGTAAACTTGGAAAAAAGTTTTTTATTTTATTTTATAAAAAATGCTAAAGAAATTATAATTTTGTAGTCTCTACTTTTCGTTGATAATGTCGAAGTAATTTATACAACGCTATCACTGACATATAAGGCGTATGCAAAGAAAATTTTGCCGTCTTTAATATTTTTTTATTTATCAATCTTTAAATAAGTTATTTTTCAAATTAATTTTTTAAATATTAAAATTTTTAAAAAGAGCAATTTTTCATTTTTGTTCTAGGATATTGTAACTTTTTCCTAGGATAAAAATGAGAAAAAGAGTGACAACTTTTATATCATTAAAGTTAATGGAGCAATTTTTCACATTTTCCCGCAAAATGAAAATGATTACATGATTGATCTAGTGTTGAAATAATTCGGTATGATTCGGTATATTTTGTATGTATTGGAAGATTCAGGAAATAATATCCGATCAATAATCAAATTTTGTGATTTTCTAAATTGATGTACATTGTATATTGTATTTCAGAAGAAATTAAATCTGATAGAAGCGAGCATATTAATGTTATAAAAAGAGAATCGATAATTAAAATTGAATTTAACGGTTATTGATACGTTTTTGTGGAGTGCATATCTTGCAAATTTATTTGCAGCGGCTCCGATTTTGCACAAATTTTCTATCTTGACATAAATAAGTT
>NW_017259196.1:505842-512171 GCF_001594045.1 Atta colombica | reverse complement strand
TAAAAAAATTGATATATTTTAAATATAATTGTATATAAAATATGTCCATATATATATAATATTTTTTTTCGGGCAAGTCTTTGCGAAGCCGTTGTGCAATCCGCTTTATCACAAAATACATAAATATAAATATAGACGACAGACAGGAAATATAAGAAGCTAGTATTAACATGCCGATCTTGACAGAACGTTCTCTTTAATTATACACAACAATAACGTTTTTATTAATAAGAATCTTATTAACGAGAGAATATAATATTTTACTATATATTCTTAGGAACGCTGAAATTACATCTGCAAATTTTCTTTTGCGTTTGCAGAGAAGACTAGCGTTATTAACAGCCGTACTATAGAACAGGAAAGTATAATATTCACACACATCGCACTTTAGATATTAAACATCCACGCATGCTTTATATCTTGTGTCCGTGTTATAATTTCCGGCTCAGTTCTTTGCGTGAAGCAATATGCATAAGCGCTTATGCGTTCCTTTCAATTTCACAAATCACAAGCGATGATTTTTATTTACATTATCGTTAATTTCCACATATTTTGTATATTTTTATATGATCGTAATGGATTGGATCAGATTCTTTTTTTCTCCTTTTACAATAATTCTTCGTGATATTTTCTTATCTTTGATGTGAATTCCGCTGATTCATCTCGATAATGCAACTGTGCATTGTTTAGAACGTAGCTAAATCCGTGTTGCATTGAGATTTGCCTCCATTGTGGCCTTCTCTTAGATTAGAAGTTCCTGCGCCGCGGTTTCCACAACCAAAGAGCATTATTTGATTTGAGCTCGGCGTCTAATTCGAGAGACGGCGTTTTGCCGAGATAAATGGACGTCAAGTGACGAGTTCGAAATTTAACTCGCCCATGTGTGTGTATGTGTGTGTGTGTAAGGCGACGATTCCGTTCCGGTGAACTCGGTCTCGTCAAAGTCCTGCAGACTGGAGTTGCTCATCGTATTGGCGCTCTCAATGCTCGGATGACTCTGAAATTGTGGTCGCATCGCAATGACGGTTTCCAATTTTGGTTTCGGGCTAGCTAACAAATTCTTCCGGTGTAGCGTGAAGAATCCTTTTGTACCAATGCCCAATCTCTCCGTGAGGATTCCTGCTAGAAATACCAAAGTGATAGGAACATTTTTCATGTTCTGCCGGATTTATAAGAACGAATAAGAGTTAAGAAATTTTAGAAAAGAAATTTTTAAGAAAAAAAAAATGAAATAAAAACAATTTCTGTTTTTTGTGCATATACATTTCATATTACATATAATCTTTCACGTTTTATTTTGAAATAAATTTGCTCCTAAATGAACGTTCTGATAAAAGAGTATGCATATAAAGATTATACGTATTTAAAAATTAGAAGTTATATATTTTACATGTATTATATTTACAATAACATAATATGTTTTGTAATTTATAACATATAAATTTTTCGTAGCTTATTATGATTTCATATTTACAGATATACTTTAATTATAAAATATGTGTGTGTATGTGTGTGTATGTGTGTGTGTGTGTGTGTGTGTTGACAAAAGTCTGCTTATTAATTTCAAAATGATAAGCGTGCGCTTCAAGAGTAATATTTTTATATTTATTTGAAGTTTTTAATATGTATATATTATATCATATTTTTCAAAATACGTATTTTAATAAAATAAGATAAAAAAAAAGTATTTTAAATATTATTTATATATTCGCAAATAATATTTTAGGTATGCGCAATTACATATGTATAACACATCATGTGAACATGTTTCTTTTAAAAAAGATTTTCCAATTAATTCAAGAAAATTTAAAAAATTCCGAAGAAATTGATTTAGTATAAGATTTTAATATAACGGAGGACACTACCTAAAGTGACAGCTTTCGGCGATCTCTGAATCCACTCGTTCGCGTTATTGTTGCCCTCACTGTTCAGGCCCTGCTTGCTCAACGTTGTCATCATGGTAAGTTGGCTGCAGTCAGAGTCTCTGGACACTCTTCTGGTATAATCTCGACAGGCTACGGTTTCTTTAATCGCAGGTTGTCCCTCTCGTTCGTTCTGCGACTTTACGAGTCCATTTGGCTCACAGAAATTCGTGTTCGCCAGTGCGATATGCGTTAATCGTTGCTGTTCGTCGCTGATGGATACCGAGGGCGAGTGTTGAGCATCATCGAATCGATGCCTTATTGATCTCTGATACCGCGACAAACTGCTATAAGTCGGTTGTCGATGAATGACCTTGTGAGACGAGAACTTCCTGATGCAATACTTGGGCAGCATCGACTGGAAGAAAAGATGAAAAGTAAAATTATAAAAGATTTTTATATTTTTGCAATTTTATTCCGATCCTAACTGATTATCGATGCTTATCGATAATATCCGAGAAAACAAAATTCGTAATTAAAATAACTTGTATATTATGTAATATATTTGTTATAAAAATGTGCAAAAGGAAGATGCAAAAAGTCTTAAAAAATATTGAAAACATAATAAAAAGTAATTATTTAATATCAAATATATTAACATATGACAAAATATTTTTTAAATGCTATATAAAATGTATTCGTTTATTTTTTGCAAGTATATAAGTATTTAATTATAAAGTTCATGTAAAAATTGCCAGTGAGAAATAAAGCTATAAAGAATGATTAAAGTTCTCCAGAAACTTACCTTGAAAGCTTCTCTGAACTTGTTAGACATGATATTGTAAAGGAGAGGATTCACTGTGGTAGATAAATAGTAGAACACTCCCGACACATACGTGAGCGTGGTGTAGACTATGACCATAGTATCTTCCGGTTCAGACGAGCTGTTCTGAGCGTACACAGCCAGCAGCCTTTGAGCGTGAAATGGCGCCCAGCAGATGAAAAAGGCCACCACCACCGCAACTGTAAAGACAATAATGACGTCCTATTGAGTTAAATACCAGTGAGAGGCAGAGAGTAAAACGATTTTACTGATTCTTCTTGTGATAAAGTACAAAAGATAAAGTACAAAACGAAATAATTTTTATAAAATAAAATTAGCATGTATTCTAATTAAGAATATCTATTAAAAATCTATTTTTTCCGTTTCAGATTACAACAGTTGTAAAATATATGTGCATCGTTATTGTTAATTTCAAAATTGTAAGTGATTTCTTGTAGAGTTAATAAGGAATTAGCTATTTTCCAGAATAATAAGAATAAATCTACTTCAATTCATGATTCCCGTAATGTATCGAGAAAAATATATAGACAAGTAACATTGCACAGACCATTCGCCTTCATTTAGCGCTACTTCAAGTCACCTTTTGCGATTTCATTACTGTGTAATGAAACTTACCAAGAAAATGAACTTTTATTACATTGCTATCTACACTGCTGGAGCATTCGGTAACAGTTTTCAAGAAATAAAACAATTAAAAGACTTTAGAAATTGGGAAAATCGAAACACCGATTCTAATTTGATTCTGATTTGATTTTAGCTTTTTTCTAGAATATCATTGTAGCGCGTAAAAATATTAAGTTAAAAATTAAATAATCATAAAATATTACAAAAGCTTTCAAGTTTCCGACAATTAAAGTCTAAAGAAATTTTTGCGTAATACACGTATATCAGGTATCGATGAAAGGAAGAAACATTTTATTAAATGGAATGGCCGATGAAATTTGGAAAATGCGGAAATCATCGAAGCAGTTTAATTTTGTCAAGATAAGTCTAATTGTAAGTAGGTTTTTTTCTTACAATTTCAAATAATCTTGATTTCCGAATATTCAAGTAGAATTCTCGTAACATTAAATATATTTTTGTATGATTTTTATACTCCATTTTTTATATCCTTTAATTAATGATAAGTTTTAATTAAAAGACTCTTCTTTTAAATATTCCGAAGTTTAAGTCAAGTGAGATTGCAGTTGTACGCAATTATCATATATGTTGCATTAAAATAATAATTAAATGTAGTTCATGAATAACTTCTGCTTTTACCGCGCTTTTTGGTGTAGCGAGTTTCTTTCAAATTTTTCAAAGCACTACTTTCATGTAAAATTTGTTAAATAAATTGAATTAGGCGCAATTACAAGACAAAATGCAATTGAATCCTTCACGTGTTTCATTTCTTAAGTAGTAGTAGAACAGCATATTGCAAGATATTTTGGACATTTTCACGTTTTCGTGCAACCTGTGTATATTCCATGAATAAGTTTTGTTGCATAATTATTATCTTTTATATTAGAGGGAAGCGATATAATATCTATTTAAAGTTCTTAGAGGAATTTCCATGAAAATTCAGAAAAATCAATTGTGAAGATTTTACAGAATTTAATTGAGTCGTTTGTGAATGCAAATGAGATTAATGGAACTTCTTACAATTAATGCTATAATAATGAATAATTATTACAGCTTTGTAATTTGTAATAATTAATCGATATTTAGTCGATCGAATACAATGGGAACATAAAAATATCATGTTAGGAAAAGATATTGTTTTCTTTTTCTTTCTTTTTTTTTATTTTGTAATATTACAATATATTATAATATTATATTTTACGTAATATTACTTCTACATACATCTAAAAAGTAAAGACGAAGAGATCTAAACTTTAATTAAAAAAAAATAACTCTGCAACTTCGCTGGCGTATCCTTAAAGAAGGTTTTTAGAAAGACTTTAAGAAAGGCTTTACGAGAAATTACTGGGATATACAAAAAAAAACATGAGTGATCGCAAGAATAAATAAAATATATAAATGTTAAAGCGATACTTTCGCTGTACAAATATTTTATATTTTATTGAAACTAAATTTGAAAAGGAATAAAAATGAATATAAAAAGACCAACTTTACCCCGCCCGTCCTCGGCAGAGCGGATGTTAAAAGCTGAAGGCTCTGACGTCTGTCGAAAAAGCGAATGAGTTATGTAGGATGAAATAATATTTAGAGATCTAACACAAATTTCTGCATAGCAATGGAAAAGCTTAAAAAGTTGTACATTAAGAAAATATTTGTGTACTTTCGAAATTCGGCAGGTACAGAAGTAACTCTAATGTAATCATTTTAAAAATTCTTGCTAATTTATGAAATTATTTTTGTAATAAAATAATTTAAGAGAGAGAATTCATAGTATTTAAAAGAAATCCTCACTCTTTTTTCCTTATAAAATAATTGCGATAGTTTAATTGCAAGAAAAAATTATTAGTAAATAACTCAGAAATAAATAATTGAAATAATAATCGTTAAGACTGTTGTAATTAACAAACAAACTTTGCTTTATTTTAAGTTGTGTTGAAAAAGAACTAAAGTAGAATGTTAAGAATTGTTAAGAACATCTGTCAAACTCTGGGAAATGTTTATAACATTTTACGTGACTTTTTTAAACTTTAGAAACTTCATGAAAAAGCTTCTATCTTTTAATAGCTTTCGAGGGATGTTTCGTAATTTCTGAAAAAATTCGCGGTAACTAACTCCTTTACAATTTGTGGGGTATTGCAACCGTAAATACGCATGCCTGGTCGTGGGATCAAAAACACAAATGAATCATCGATGCGTTAATTCGAAACATCGTTCATCACAGTTTGTTGCAATGGTGGAAAAAGTTCGATGATACGGAAATATGGAGAGATGTGTATTTTTTCTTTTTTTTTTTTGCAAACAGGAAGCCGATTTTATTACCACGCGCACTATCGACAAACGAGATTCGCCCACACTTTCAGCGGTATGAAGGTCGGCATTTTTATTTCGATTATTGCTTCAGCTGAGACATTGAGAACGAGATAAGCGATCCTACTGCGATCGTAAATTCAGGTGAATTATATCGGAACAAGTTTTCAAATTCAGAGTCTGGTCAACATCGCACGTTTTAACGAGAATAATATGCAATCTAAACATGTGTCAATGTGACATCCGTTAAATATTTTTGCTTTTCGTGTCAATTTAATAAAAGTATATTTAAATATTTGTGTTATTGTTTTATATTGTAAATATTACACACAAACATTACATACATTATTGTGTGTACAACTTGTACAACTTATTCATAATAGAAAATTATTGTGAAAAAGTGACAAGCCGTAATTATAATTCATAAAAACTTGATTAATTATTAATGAAAGCTCTGTTTGGTTAATAAAACTTTTTTTAGTTTATACACGCGCTCGGTGGATCGCAAAGCTTGCGGCTTCAAATGTACACACATGCACGTGATCTCTATTATATAAATGTCAGTAAATGCGCCACGTGCAAACAGAGTTGTACAATTATCACCAATAAATTCATGAGCGATCGTTTTTCTATTTTTCAGAAGAGCAATTTTATACACAATTAATATCTTAATTTTTAATTATATGTATTATTAG
>NW_017259196.1:495921-505742 GCF_001594045.1 Atta colombica | reverse complement strand
ATTTATAACAAATTTTTAATTAAATTTTTAATATAATTAAAAATATCTCGTGAGGATTCAAAAATTCAAAATTAACATTAATATCTCTCCACGATTTATAGAAAATAGCAAGTTCTCCCATACGGTTTGTTTCGTATTGAATAAACCATTTGATAACGTCGAAAATTCCATTATAAAGATAATCACGTACTCAAATATAACTTTTCGTAGCCAATCAAATGTATGATCTTTATGTTTATCTTCGTTATCTTCGTGGAAAGTGGACGAGTGATCTCCATTCTTGATCGGTGCAAAAGAAAAGAAAAAAAGTGTAAAAGATATCAACTTTTCTTTGGAAAATACGCATTATCTTTTCGACAGAGTTGACGATAAGAAGGAAAAAGTTCTTTAGTATGTCAAAAAAAGATGAGATAGTTTGCCGATTTGTTTGATGGAACGCTCCTTTTCAAGTTACATTGATGATAAATCAATATATATGAATAGCATAGTTAAACAAATAATCATTATCAATCATGATCCTATCCTGAAAATTAGGGTAGAAACGTTTACATATTTTTAATACGAAGACTTTCTGTTGTTATCGAGACTATCTGGATAACGATGATTTTTGGAGGGCGAGATGTAGAATTCAGAATATACGTGTAGAATTCTTACTGAGAGATTATAAAAATACTACAACCGTGATTTCGAAGTCAAACGTGTTTTCCCATACGCTTTTTGTTTATTAAGCTCGAAATCGACACACTCATGTTTCGTTAAGAGAAACCTAAATAAAGCTTTTTATCATGTCAAATTTGTATTACAAGTAGTTACTGCTATTTTCGATCTTATGTTTGAATGATAATTCTTGCATAAGAGTTAGACTTATATAAGAACAAAGAATTGGGCCAACACTCAGGACTGGGCATGTATTTGAGATACTTTTATTCAAAAACAGTATTTGTAACACAATTGTATTTGTAACACAATTGTATTTGTATTTTGTATTTCAGTGAAACATATGAAAATATTTTATATTTTATATTTCAGTGGATCACATGAAAATATTTTGTATTTTGTATTTTAAATCAAAATATTGAAAGTATTTTATATTTTGTATTTCAAATATTAAGATTGATAATAAATCTTATTATTTGAATTACAAAATACAAAATACTTTTATGTGCTTCGCTAAAATACGAAACACAAAATACAATTGTATTACAAATACTGTGTTTAAAATAAAAGTATTTCAAATGTCCCTGCTAATCAATCAATTATTCGATCTTCTCAGACATATAATCAGTTTTTTTCATTGATATAATAATTATCGTATTAGTATATTCCTGAGAGGCGAAGATTCTAAAATAATTTTCCCTTGATACGAAATAAAGTTTAACAAATAAAGATATAACGGAAGTTTAAAACATTTGACATATCGTGTAACTACCTACGCGAGTAATAAATTGCAACCCGGAAGATCTGCAAACTGCCACAATAATGCAGAGTAAATTTGGATGCGACTTACGATCACGTGGAAGCTTCGGTACTTTGGGGGATTACTCGAGTCTTACGTAAGCCGATTGGTCGGAAAATAGATTGGAATCGCTCCGGTTAGCGCAAGTGAAGGTATACAATCAGCCGTTCACCAAAATACACCTGTAGATACATACATACATGATAACCGCGTTTTGCGTTTGCCTAGTCATTTACGTTAAGGATTCTAATATACTTATACACAATGTAAATATAACTGTAGTGTTCAACTGTGTTTCTGTTTCAGTTAAAGATCGAAGTTTTCGATTAGATTTCGGTTTTAATCGAAATTAAAAGGGACATATAATTGAAATTGATTAAGTTATAATTTAAAAAAGATTTTTATTTTATATTTTATATCTTGTAATTTTATTATTAGTGAGATAATATATAATTTTGATATTATATTACACATATAATACATTATAAATACAAATATTAATAGAATATAGATAATAATAGAATATTGTAATATTAGGATGATAATAATGTGTAATTATTGTTTCAATAATTAAATTATGATATTAATGATATTATTGAATAAATACAAATTGTATATATGTATACGTACATACATATATTTTCTAGAATTTCTATAAAATTTTCAGCAGAAATAAAAAAAAATTGTTCTGATTGAACTCTATATAACTGTTTTAAATTAAAATAAAAACAATTTTGTGGCTTTAAAAATAAATCTAATAAATTGCCTATGTGTGAGTAGTTTGATTTCTACTGAAGACAACTAAAATCCAAAATAGAAATGTTTGTAATTAACTTTGTTAGTACATTTCAATTGTCTACAAATTATAATTTATCGCATTATAAGTATATTATTTACACATTGACAAGCGCAAAGACAGTTTACTTATATTTGTTTTAATAAATTTATTAATCTAAGAATATAATAAAAAGACGAAATATAGATTTTGTGCAATTTTTTGTAACGCGTATATTGTATCATATTTACGAGAAGCGTTGAGTAGGTGAAATTATGAGTTGAGTTTTTTATCTTTATATATCTTTCCCTTTATATCATTCAAATTTCTCTCTTTAACCTTGAAAGTAAAGTTCGAAAGAAGTTCAATAAAGATATCTGGATCCGAAGATATCGAAGACGCGACTTGTCGAGACCGAGAAGTCGCTACGTGACATTGTGAATGATTAGAAGCTTGACGAGAACAGCAGGCCATTTATCTATAGCTATTAGAAGATACGAGCGAAATAATTCTTTGGGGTTTTATACGCAAGCTCCCGAATCCGAAGCCACTTGTAGTGAGGTAGAAAAAGAATAAAAAAATAATTCACGCGAGAAACGTCAATAGCGATTCGAGTCTTATACACCCTCATATTTCAAATTCATCTACGTTGGGGTGCCGCTGGATGATGATTTTTTTTTCTTTGCGTTGACATTAATATTGTCGCGATCGATTTGTTGGAAATGTGACGGCATTTCTTTACGAGAAAAATAATGAGATTAGCGAACACATTTAAATGGAATTATTGATGAATATTACATGAATTATACATTCAATTTGGAATTATATCCGTATAATCGTCATTTAAAATCGAACAAAAAATAAAATAAAATTTGATTGAGAAAAGTTTAACTCCTTTAGAAGAGTTTAATTCTGAAATAATTGTTGAAATTCTCTAGAAGAAGAAATTCTTAGCAAATTCATCTAAAAACTTTATCAGTATTATTTAAATCTTACTTAAATGAAACACAACAATGCAATTTAAATATAAAAGATTTAAAAATAAAAGATTTAACACCTAAGATGACTTATGCATTCTTGTTATTCATTTCATGTTATAATATTTGATCTAATTGCATGTGTGACCTAATAGCCGTGAAAATATACGGAGATAGTTTATAATCGAGTCGTTTGAAATGACTCGGTTAATTTGTCAAGACATAGACACAGTCAGTTTTTTCCTCTCCTCGCATTTGATGATCTCGTTGTCTTGCTGAACGAAATGGTCAGCCTCGAAAAACTTATCAATGAATTCTTTTAGAATTCATTGCGAGTTCGTCAATATCCTATTCGTATCACGTACGAATGATATTGTAAGAATGAAGCATCCTGAAAAGATCTATTACGTGTTCGAGGACAAAACAGAAATAGCATAGAAATTTTCTTCTCTTCGAGATATTCCGAGAAGGCAATGTATTAATAAATCGCATATGATAGAAATGTGAAATCATTTCAGTCCAAAACAAAATTGAGAAGATGTCGAAAGATTTATATGTTTATTTCTGTAAAAGTAACTTAAATTAGTACTTAAATAAGTAATAAATTTTTATTAGTAAAATTCTTTGAATAGAATTAAAAAAAGGAAATTGTGAGAGAAACAAATTTTTTCAAAAAAATATGATATACCTATATTATACACATATATTTTTTAAGTTTCTATTTGCAAAGTTAAGATATTGCTTTGCTAAACATTTAGAAATAAGAAAAATTTAGAAAATAAAACATGCAAGAAAATATCTATATATGCAAGAAAAATTTCCTACAACTTAAATTCGACATTAAATGTCGAATACAATAGAAATTCGTAAAATGATTGAAGTAAATGTCACACAATAAAGCCTTGTTATTATGAATCGATATCGGAGTAAGTTTATGCGAGACCGTAAAATCTGATCAAATGTCTGAATCTTCCTCTCTCTTTTTCGGTTAAAATCGACAAATATTTTCTGATATCTGTGCGTTTCGATAAAAAAACCGATATCATAGACTTTCGTTTCAAAAAAAATTGCGAAGCTTGGCGTTGATGCGGCGATCACATCCCGTCAGAATCGTTCGCATATTGTATTTACTCTCTCTCTCGAAGATTTTTTCTTCCAATCTAAGCTATATTTGAGAATGGCGTTTATTCTTGTCTAATTCTCATATTTTATTTGAGAAATGGACACAGCCATGTTTAGTTTTGCCTCAAATCTAATAGCAATTAATAAAGTCGTAATTTTTTTTAATTGCTTTTCTACGACTTTTATTCGATTTGTCTATCTGGAAACATTCGACCTTTACGCGAAATTTTGCATGACTTTCAATCTTGCTATAATTTATCTCGATTTTGTCACATTATATTTTTATGAAATGGAAGACCTATTATTTAGACAATGACAATAAATTTGTCAAATAATTTGTATTGCAATTCTTATCATGTAAAAATTATTAATTATTAAAATCTGTCAAATATCCTATTTATTCACTTACATACAATATATTTGCAACAATATTTTTAAAGAAATATATTTAATAGCGATATAATTTAATAAATTTTAATTTTAATTTAATAAATTTCAATTAGTAATAATATCATCGAATAATTAGTTATATTAACAATATACTAGTTGACAGTTGATATAGTATAATATTACATGTTCTAATTGAAAGTTAGTAAATTCAGTTAATGCTTGTATGATTTTTACTGCAGAAATTCTCAAAGTTTATGGAAAATATACGACATATGTTTATTCAATAAACAAAGGAAACTTCAAAGAACCTCTCTGTCGTATCGCACTTGCGTGTTTATGAAATTACTTGCATATTATCACAGGCGCAGCAACCCTGATAAAAATAAAAATCAGAACGTAAATCGAATGTAATAGGAATAACAGAAGCGTAAATGAAACTTCTATGAGGCGAAAATTGAAACATCAAATGTTTCTTCGCAGAAGCATAAATGCTTTTTTTACATTTCATTTTCCAATTTCCGCCTTCTAGAAGTTTCCTTTACGCTTCTTATTGCTTTTGTTATTCTCCCATTACATTCGATTTACATTCCGATTTTTATTTTCATCAGGGAAGGTATTTGCAACATTATTCAGATATACGTTATTCAGATACGTTCTGTTAAGCGAAATTCGAAGAATTAAGCATAGATTTGAATGCTTCACGAGATTGCTGCAGGAATGTCTGGCTAAGCATTTGCAATATGCCAGCGGATTCTGGGCGGTTTAAACTTTTCGTGAGAAGAGAACGTCTAGCGTGATACATTTGAATGATTTGCATGTAAAACTATGCGAACTTAGTAATTTTGGATTAAAATATGTAACTGTTTTCAACTGTCACATCTAGCATGCTTCTTAATTCAACTAATTATTCATTATTATTTGATTATCATAAAGTTTCTTAAATTGTGACGTTCGATATATCTCTTTGAAAATATCATCCATTATATGCAAAGTGAATGAGTGACAGTTTAATGACGGATTTCTTGGAGTTAAAATTTTTCTTTAAAGTTTTCCATGTTTTAATTATGTCTTTAGAATCAAGTTTCAAAGTGAAATTCGGTTAAAACTCATTCGGTTGAAAAATTAATAGAAGATTATAGTCTTAATATCTATTTTACTTTTTTCTTTATCGTAAGATATTCAGCAGACCGTGATTCAAAGCATTCGTCGAGACAGGTTGATCAAAAATTCTTCTAATTTTTCTGATTCTACGAGTTCCTTTGGATCATCAATTATTATTCGATGAATCCGTTGATTTTAATAGAAGAATCTTTAATGGATTCTTGAGTACTCGACTTAGAATCAAAATAAACCGGATTTCAATTATCTCAAATCGTGTTCCTAAGAATGCTCGAGCTGCAAGTTGTAATTTCCGATGATCAAAGCAACTGCATCGCTTACCAAGCATGCGAATAACGTTCCTTTGAGCGTTCGTTTTCCCTCTGCTGCTGTCCACGTGATTCAATACACCGTGAATATGATGCCTTTTACTGACGGTGGTGGATAGCAGGCTCGAGCGTCGCAATTTGATGGCGATCAACACGTACAGCACGGTGATGATCGTCATCGGCAGCACAAAGAATAGGATAGTTGAGATCTCAAACGCGTGCTCGATTAATGTCCACCGTAGTGAGCACCTGGCACTGTCCAGGACAGCGGTGTCGTTGTCGGCGTAATCGACGTAATAGACGATACCAAATTGAATAGCCTGTGGTATGGCGAGGCAGAGAGCCAACAGCCATATCGCCACCACAAACTTTATCGCCCGTGATAGTTTCGACATTGTATGTGAAATAAAGGGATGACAGATCGCCACGTACCTGCAGCAGAGAAAAAAAAAGTAGAAATGTTAAAAAAAGAGATGAATATTTTATTTTCAAAGAGACTGAAACTCGTCGATGGTTCTATCCTGCGGGTGTCCGGATTATCGATGTTCACACGCAGATCAAAGATCGGTAGAACTGACAAACTGGCGCGAGCTTTCCATTCTCTCTCTTTCTTTCTTTCTCTCTCTCTCTCTCTCTCTCTCTCTCTCTCTCTCTCTCTCTCTCTCACTCTATTCGTGTATTTTATTTTATCGATTTCTACATCAAACTGATGGTATAGATATTTCAGTTGAAATACCCATATCATCACAGCTATATCATGCATGATTCGTGAAAAAAGAGAAAAAAAAACGATACCGATAGATTAAAATTGAATGATTGGCAGGATATGAGATCGACGAGTGTTTATATATCTATGACAATTAGATTTGATATGCGCGATATATCCTAATATTTCTGAACTCACCTCTCGATAGTGAAGGCCGTGATGGTGAGAACGGTGGCATTAGCCGAGGTCTCTGAAGCGAAGCTCTGAATAATACAGAATGCCTCGCCGAAGACATACGGAAAATGCGACCATATGTAATACATCTCCGGTGGCAATCCGAACACGAGTAGCAGCAGGTCAGACACTGCGAGACTAAAGAGATAATAATTGGTAGCGGTATGCATGGACTTGTTGCGCGCGATCACCACGCACGTGGAGATATTGCCGATTAAGCCGGTGAAGAAGATCACAACATAGATCACTGTGATCGGTAATACGATGTACAGGGAATCCCGGCGGTCCAGCGCGTTTTCATCTCTGAAGAAGGCGATCGTACTCGAGTAATTCTCGTATCGTGGATTTGTGTGAATGATCGTAGAACGAAGCTCCTGAAGATTCCTATCTTTCGAGAGTCTCCACGAATCTCCCGCACCTTGAAGGATACTGGTGATGTTCGCTATCGTACCCGAAATCATCTTGTTTCTTTTATTGAATTCTGATTGGCGAGAATACGCGTCAACTTCGCAAAGAAAGTAAGTAGATTAATATTTGGGACTTCGTGACCGAACTTCAAATCGCCTCAAACGTAGATATCTCCGCACTGCTAGTATTTCTGCAATTTTTGTAGCTTAATCTTATCCATAAATATTATAGATCATATCATTGAGATGATTTATTCTATGGAATGCAATTACGATGTCTTCTCTGAACAGTATTGATGGTTTCGTGAAGATCCATTGATCTCAGTTTACACAGATATTCTTGATAATTTTCAGTCTACATCTTGTGAATATTTTTACGAGCTGAATGGCTTCTCGCGATAAGATCCTAGCACTGCTTACCTTCGTGTTGATCTGAAATTATAAGTATTTTTTTTTTTCAATTTGAAGACGACTGATTTACGTTTTGCGTAGGCGAACAATATAATCATAAGCCGAGTTTTGAATATTATCGTGTACTTGATCTTCCGCATTTAGCAAAAAATATTTTGCTGATCCAGTTAGAATTATAATTGTTTTTTGTATCTAATAGAAAGTTATGTATCGTATGCATAGAGTTTATAACACAAATCTAAATTCTATTTCTGTCATCTATATGATTAGATGCAATACATATTCTATATCGCAGTACTTACTAGAAATTTATCTATTTTAACTATTTTTCGTACTTAGATAATTTTCGCTGTAACTGTAAGATCACCTTTTTGAGTAAGTAACGTTGTATAGAAAATAGTATGACTGATGTTATTGATAGCGATATCCACCGATTAATGAGAAGATAATTCGTGTCCTCTCTGATGCTCTCTTCGATTAATTTCGGTCAATGTGCAAAAATTAAAAAGCCGCCTGTAAATTTCTCAATTAGACCAACGTGTAATATTGTTCTCTTTATTACACGTTTTGCGGTCGATATATAACGCAAATTTTTGTTAGCGCAAAGATTTAATAATATCAACATTATAATTTTATATTCAATGTAACTATTACGTAATAAAATATGTTCAATTTATTTTGTTGAACGCAAAATTAGATTATATTACTTTAGTTATATTACTTTAGTTGAGGCCGACTAGGACGTTTAATACCGTACACGGAAAGAACAACTTTGCTAAAAGATCCATAAATTTAGCTAGATTATAAATCTATGTAGCCAAATTTATATCATCATAAATCTATAAATTTAGACAGAGCTGAAAATAATTTTATTGGATCATAAAAATAATTACGTAAGAAACTCAAGCTATATTACGACGTGACGAGCTATATTAAAAGTTTTTCTTCTAAAGACCGGAGCACAAACCTCTGCATAATGCA
The DNA here is from genome assembly GCF_001594045.1 of Atta colombica. NCBI lineage: Eukaryota > Metazoa > Arthropoda > Insecta > Hymenoptera > Formicidae > Atta > Atta colombica. The sequence continues at coordinate 496,856 of NW_017259196.1, read as the reverse complement.
TAATGCATAAGGCATAAGAAAGTCAACCAATCAGAATCTTTTCATGAAAAGAAAAGGAATGAAAGATTTTGGTTGGTTCATTTTCTTTTGTATTATGCGTTATGCAAATGTCTGTGTCGCAATCTTATAACCGATCACTCAGTTTGAGCATAAAATATACCTACATATTTATTCTGACGGTCTAAGAAAATTATTTTCAGATTTGCATCCAGCTAAATTTTTAGATATTTTAGTTAAAAAACTGTTTTTTCCGTGTATCTCTAATCGTTTGAAATACGAAATAAGCCGGTTATCTCGCTACCTCTTTGATGAATCTCGCAATCATCTCATTTTAGTCAATTATCCATGTCAGTTATGTTAATTATATGATAAATCCTAATGTAGTTGCTAATGCAGGCATCTGCCTGTGACGTGTACGCTATGTGCACACATTGTAAGCTTTATTCATTATGTCTATTTCTAATTTCCGCGAACACTGCCTTTCATAATGATGTCATTAATGCTTAAAATTATTTACGAAATTTGTCATTAATGAGAAGTGAATATCTTCAAAAAGATCTTGATAATATGTGATGTGATTTCCAGTCATATATGATATTCTTGTCCGTTAACAAATATCCGTTTTCCACATTACAATTATATTAATTGCTCTGACAAGAGCATTTTTCGAATAATATATACTCTACCCTTTTAAAGCATTGCCTTTAATCTGGTCCTTTTCTCAGCCATACATGTGCTCCATCACCCATTCAATCTTCAAAGTATCATGTTTCTCTAAAAACGACAAATGCTACGGAGATAGATATATATGAAATGCGATAATCCTGTTAATCGAAATGAAATCACGGCATTAAGTAAGCAAAAATAGTCTGACATATAAATATAAACTGATATTTTTTTGTATATTGCAACTTTTTATATATTATAGTACATTT
>NW_017259196.1:488697-495821 GCF_001594045.1 Atta colombica | reverse complement strand
TATATAATCACTTGGTACTTTTTAATTAAAGTAAAATTTATTAAATTAAATTATGATACTTTTTAATTTTATAATATTTCAATATATATGTACACAATATGCAGAGCTTGCACGAAAAATCGTTTAGGCAGACTATATTTCCGGCTATATTTCCAATAACAATAATAATATTTTCAATAATTATTTTTCGATCGAAATTGATCTACTTAAATCAATCTTGTCGATGCAAAACAATTCCGATTTCATCTAAAAGTCACGTGAGCTGCAGATCAATCGACAATTATGCTCTGACAAAACAAAACTAGATATTCCAGCACCTTACAAAAGCCACAAATCGCACACGGCACACCACCTTGCATTCTCGTCGGAATCCTAAACTTGTTCTGCGTCATCGTTCGCGGATCGTTTCCACGCGCGCGCGAGGATGCTCATCTCTGCGCTTGTTGCTTTTACGTTGATGTTGTAATCGACGACACGGTACTTTCGTGAACGTCGTTCATCGAACAGAACGGAAACACATGGGGCTATTTTCGAAGCAAATCGCGCTCCCAACTGACATTCAGCATTGTCTAATTGTTCCCAATGAATCGTTAACTTCTTCGTCGTCAAAACATTATCCGGAAACCGTTCCGCAAAATTAGTATGAGAAATTCTCTGATTTATCTAGCTTACGTTCCATCGTTTGTATAATTTTCAACGCGAAATGATTTCTCTCGAGTATAATTCATCTGTATTCTGGCACATTTTGTTAATGAACTCTCCAACATGCTTCGGATATAAAGCTGTTGATTTTTGTTATGAACTGTACTTCTAATTCTTCTTTATAACATTAGCCGTTAAAACGAATTCGATTTTTTATATAATACAATATTATCATTTTAAAGCATGCGATCTTTAATTCTGTTTTAGTTATTGCATGTTTAAACGCAAAGAATGCCTTTGTTAGCTCAAATAATTTACATTTTAATAACAGAAAGCTATGATTGGATTATAAGTAACGCATATATAATTTGTTCTACTTGCATCACATTAAATTTTAATGAAAAGTTGCTCGATGAACGCACACTTGATTATTTATTTTAACAAAATTTTCGAAAATTTTCTACATTGAGTATCTTTTCACGTACCACACGATTTTTCTTATTCTTGCATTTTCTGAAGTTACAGAAATGTCTTCATTTAGTTTAACATGACATGTCTGCGCTTATAATTTATTGGTACAAATTTATCTTGGTAATTTATTGGTACAAATTTTCAGACATTAACTTGCCGTTCGATCAATAGATCACAGTCAATAGATCGCACTTTGTTAAGCTTTAAAGATTTAGAAACGCTTCAATTCTATACAGCAGTATCTATTTATTGTCTTTATTCAAGTTTTATTTACAAAATATGTGAGACTTTTGAAATGACAATGAAAAATTATTTAGTGCAATCATGCAAGACATTTTATATCTTCGATCGTATCTCGATCACGATAAATAAAGTGTAGTAGCATCCCGCTGCGTTGCTTTCGATTAAGCTTTTGAGATCCATATAGTTAGATCTTTTACGTTACATTATATAAAATTGAGCCAATCTCGTATCGCTTGATGTGCGATTCAACGAACGTCGCTTTTCTCCTATGATTCCTATAAAAGAAAATTGCCTATGCGATTACATTATCACGTTCTTGCACTTCTATCTTAGAAATATTAATAATTCCCAGTAACAATAATATAATACAATGTGTAAACAATCTTTTCTGAAACAACAGACGGTTCAGATTAACATCGATTCTTATTAGAGCAACACGCAATAATTATAAAATTATTCCATTAATGTATCAAACTCTTTATTGAAACAACTGCTATCGATTGGGAAATTAAAATCCTTCATTCGGAAGAGGCGTCAACGCTCGGGGACATAATTCAATCTGTCATCTGATCCGAGTTTGATTCGTATTATCACCGAAATCGTCGCAAATATGATAGAAAAACGCGAAAATGTGATGTCGATTGATAATCATGGATGAGAAGAATCGAGAGCGTTAAACCGAATTTTTTGACACAAAACATCGAGAAAATGCAATCTCGACCGATCAGTTTCTGATTACAATGAGATTCATTCATGTGAGATTGGCGCGGGCACTCGATAATGCGTGCACATAGCAATTTCCTGTTCAATCGAGATCAAATGTAATTATGTAAGAATCGTTCGAAGTTATTTCGAACAATCATTTTCATATTAAATTTGATGAGTCTCGTAACTGATAGAATTTTATTCCGTAATCTTGAATTGTGTGTGTGTGTGTGTGTGTGTGTGTGTGTGTGTGTGTGTGTGTGTGTGTGCATTATCTTAAATTTTATAATTTCGGAATTTTTATTTTTGACTAGCACGATGTATTCGAAAGAGATGCTTTAATCGAGATGACGCAAATTGAATAGATACCAATTATAATTGGATTACGATTTGTATATATAAAGCGCTTAATGTAATAAATTTTTAAGATTAATTAATACTAAATTTTAATTAATAAAATTTTCTGACGGATTCTTTAGAATTGTTGTAATTAAAATTTAAAAATTTTTAAATTTATACAGTTTTGTAATAAATTAAAGTTTCGATAAAATAATGTCCTTTTTTCACTGATATCAAGAAGATGTATTCTTATTTCTTATTATTACAAATCACTAAGAGAATTTATAAGGTTAGGACAACTGAAAAACAAATCCGATTATACTTTTGATTTTTAATTTAATTTTTAACGCAAAGCAAGTTTAAGAAAAGTCAATCAAATTATTATATTGTACATTTTAGTGCAGTAAGAGTAAAATAATTTAATTAATTGTGACAGAGACGATTGCGTTCTGTAAAATTATATTTATTTTAGAGAGCTCTGTCTTTAAGGTTAAAATTCTTATTTTTCAAACAACATTAACCTCTCTAACAAAATATTTTACCGTAATGAAATAATTTATAAATAAAATAATTCACGTTTCAAATAAAACTTTGCAGCTCTTCCTTGAGTTTATGTTTGGTTTTGTTATAATAGAAGATCAATAAAACTGAACATTAATATTTGTCATAAAAATATGAAACTTATTATTAGCAAGAGAATTTCTTGTGAATATTATGGAACTCATTATAAATTTATGCTTTGATTTTATAACAGAAAATATGTTAAAAAAGAATCTTACTAATAAGACTTTGTGAGCTTTTTCTTCATTTATAAGACAATTGTAGTATCCAATTATTGGATCTCTCAGATGTGATCGCGCGCAATATTCATCATGATTGCAGTTTTCAGTGCCATTGAAACTTCGTTGAAATTTCGTTAAATATCGATAATATGAACTGTCTCTTAATAAATTGGAATCTCATACAAATTGCATTTACCATGTAAATTTACTGTAAAGTTATTTTCTATATTTCCTCAAGCTATAATTATTTGATATACCGAATTTTGCTTGTTTTATTTATAATTATAGAAATAATTATAGCTTGGATTATATGTATTTAATTTGTTGCATATGCGATAATGTAATGCTTACTTCAATTATTACAGTAATACCATAAATATAGTTTTCAGTATAAATGTAAATAATGATTAATTTTAAATTAAAAAATATATGTATTTTACTTGATAAACTCTAATCGCTGCATCTAATAAACTTCGTCTATACATTATGTATTAAATGAGGAGGAAAGATCTTGCGGATTGAAATCGAATGTACTTGACAGCATAAAAATGCAGATAACCGTACTTGGTAGGAAAACAAAGTTATTTATCACAAACGAGTAAAGTTATTTATTACGACTGTTTTCTTCGTTCAGTTTTTTTTTAGTAAAATAAATCAAAATATTAAATCATTTTTTTAAACTGTTTAAAGTTTCCTCATTTTCGCGCAACGCGCGTATCAAGATGTACTAGTTCGTTTCTTTTTCTTCTTTTTCGTCTATGCTGATGCATACATTGTTTTTGTATCAATTAGTTTTCTTTCATTACATATATTCAATTAGTTTTTTTGGATCAATTAATTTTCTTTTATTACATGTATTCAATTAATTTTTTTTGTATCAATTACTTTCTCTTTTATATATACATAAACAATACATGCCTTACAAAAAGTTACAGAAATAATAATAATCTGTCGCGATTCTATTACACAGAGAGTAATTTCAAAAAAAGCGTCTGATGATATATTGTTGAAATATATTAGTAATCATGATATTAGTAATCAATGATGTAGTCATGTTTGAATTATTTTCTAGGAAAGGAACGTGTCTTCTATCTATGCCATCATTTATCATAAGAAAATATTCGATCACATAAATCTTGACGACGATCTACTTCGAAACTGGAACGAATGTATTGAGTAGCATGATGCATGCAACAATCATAAATTTTAATCCGGACCTGCATGTCTGGCATCACCTGTTGCATTGCAATTTCGCAAAACATCCAGGAGACAATTTTTAGTTCATTGTTTTCAATTATTGGATAATAAAGTTACTTTTATTTCTCTTATTAATTATGACAATTTTAATAACACTAATTTATATTAATTATAAGTAAGATTTGTATTTATGCTAAATATATCATTTCTTTATTTCAAAAGTAATATAACTGAAAAAAAATAGTAATATAACTGAAAAAAATTTCCCAGAAAAAGGGAAAAACTATTTTTTTAATTTTATAGGAAATTATAAATATTATAATTAAATATATTATATCAACAAAAAGAATATATTTTTAACATGATTAATTATTTTTGTCATTTTCGTTTTATAATTCTCAAAGAATCTCTTTTTTTGAGTTGTAATGTTTTGATGAAATTAAGTTCACTTTTGATAGTAAATTTACTTAATTGATTCAATACTCAATAATGATATAAAGATTGTGCATTTTGCGAGTTTCCTTCGTGTCCATTTTTGGAATGCCAACGTTTCGTGGATTTTTGCAGTCTACTTTATCAGGATGATATAGAAAGCACTCGTGAAAGCCTCAAGAATATTACTTAATAATAATATAATTTGAAAATTTCATTTTTTAATTGTATTATACTTTCGAAATAAAGAAGTGATATAGAAGTGTCGAGAGAGCTCAAATTTTTATCACCATAAAAATATGCACTTACTTAGAAAAATACCTAATATTTAAAAATATTATTAAGATTTATTTTGAAATATGTATAATACATTATGTGTTACATATTACATTTTGCATCATGCGTTACCTGTAGAAATGCACGCTGCAATAAAACGCACTTCCTTGCACTCGTGTTGATTTCTTTGATTCACGTATGTCATCACTTGTATGTCTCTATTCATTCACTACAATAAAAATAAAATGAGAACGAAGGCCAACCGTTAATCTTGTACAGTATTAATTCTTGACAGTATTAATATTGCATGACATGAATCATTGTTTTAAAAATATGTGTCATTTCTCTAAGAAAACAACAATACTTTGAACGCGCCTACCACGTGGATTTTGAGTACGATTTTTAGTTTCTATTTTTATTTTTACTTTTGTTTCTTGCAAACGAAACTATTCTGATTATACATGAATTTTATTTAATACAATAATTAATTGCAATATTTTATTTATCGCGATATTTTATTTTGCGTCGGTCTGTCTATAATAATTTAATCCTTCACTTTTTTTTTATGTAGTTTTTACAATTATTGATGTATACTTGTTTGACGACGACTATCAAATTCAATAAAAATTGAAAAATAACACGTGCTGCATCACAGGGTCGTGCATAGTGCCTTTATGTTTTATTTTTTTTTCACTGTATCACGAAATCAGAACGTCAACATCATGCCGGGGAAAAAGCCGAACTCGATTTGGCGTGAAAATGTCGAATCGCCCCTCGAACCTAGCGCGTGCCGAAGATATCCATGGTGGGAGTTTTGCGCCAGCGCGAAGATCTCGGCTATTATCTATATATTTATATTGTATCATCGTGTGAAACTCGATCTATGGGGATATAAATATTTTATCTAATTACTGTAAATGTAGATATATTATTCATAATTATATATTAACTTTATATTATTATAAAGTTTTTTAGTTTCTTATATTTTATTCTATATTTTAAATTTACATAACAAAACTGTGACAGCATCAAGTCTGTCAAAAAAATTTTCATTTATTAAAAATATTTGAGTATAAGTTTTTAAGAATGGTATTAAAAATTATAAATATTATTAAATGAAATTTAAAAAAATATTATAAATGATTTTTAAAAATTAATGTATATAAATTACAAATTTTACGCGATTAATTTAAATTTAATATTACATTTTTATTATATACGTCGAGAAAAGAGAATTTTGACAGAAAAGTCGAGAAAGTCGCAATGCAATTATAGAAATCCTGCTTTAATCGTAAACTTGGTCCGTAAACACCTGCTGCGTTCGCGAGATCTAAAGTGACGTAGTAAAGGGAAATTTATGGTGAAGATAAAGTTAAGCTCTCTTCGCTGTCACACAAAATCACGCAGATATTCATTTGAAAACTTCCCCCTGCAATAATGCTTAATTGACAATTTCGATGTTTTCTCAATAGTATAATTTTTCATTAACGATTTTTCCTTGGTAATAGTATCCATTCTTTTGCATCGCTTTTTCTGGCCAAATGGCTTTTAAAGATCGCCTTCCAATATTGTGCATCTTACACGTGTGACCTTTTTCTCCATTTAAGCTTGCCGTACTTTTCGTCAGACTTTCACTTTGATGCGACAAAGTGCATTTTCTGGCTCGATTAAAAACCATTCCTTCCAGGAAATTAAAAATCATTTGACGTTACGCATATTTACGCTTGAAATATTCATATAAAGAGGTATCTTTAAAATTCAAATTATTCTCTCTCTCATAATTTATCTCTTTAAAAAATTATTGGAAAAGATTTAAAAATACTAGCTAATTTTACAAAGTATTTCTAACAATATAAAAATAAAAGCCATCTTTGAAATCATAGAATTTTAAAAAGGATTATCATAAAATAAATTATAAAAAGCTCTTTCTTATTAAAAATTATTTTTCTGTAAATTCTAAAAATTATTTTTCTGTAAATAGTGCGCAATTTTATCGTCGATATGATATCTATTTTATTATATGATTTATTGATTTCA
>NW_017259196.1:484202-488597 GCF_001594045.1 Atta colombica | reverse complement strand
TATATATATGTAATATGTGTATATGTGTATTTGTGTGCATGCGTACGTGCGTGCGTACGTGTGTACGTGTCTGTACGTGTGTGTATAATAAATTAGTTAATAATAATAATAATAATTTATTTCAATGACATATCAAATTGTTGTTTGACTGACATTATAAACTGAAAATTGAAAAAAGAATACACAGAAGATGAATGTGGTATACGCAAATGGTGAAGCACTTGCAAGACTGCTGCTACGAAAGCTGCCAAGAAATCACACATAAGATAAATAAAAAATACAAAACGCACGCCTACATACACACACAAGCATTTATAGAAAAAAAAAGAAATAAAATGACTCTGGTGAAAATTTTTCATATAATTTTAAAAAATTTTTAGAATTTTCAACTTCTGAATAATTTTATAACTTTTAGAAAATTTCTCAAATTTTTTATATAAATTGACACTTTTTAGAAGTACCGAGAAAGTCTACAGCTTTTCTAGAATTCTTTATACATTCTGAAATATTCTAATATTTCTAAATTTCTATAATTTTTTATCCTATAATTTCTGATAAAAGCTTATAAAATTTGAAATGGTTAAGATATTTTTTCAGATACTACAATAAGAAATCTTAAAAATCTTAGAATATTTCAGTTTCAATTTAAAATAAAAATAAACAATAAATTCAAGGCTAATGAGATTAGCGCAGAAGGAGATGCACAATTTTTATTTTACATTATTAAATTTAAAAAATTATTTCATTTTGTTACACAATATCTTCTTTATTTTGGTTGAACGTTTCGGCTTTCTACGGAGTCCTCTTCAGCAATATTATATGTAATTCTAACTAATATTTGAGCGATCCATAATTCAGAATAATGTCACTTTCAAGTTCTCAATTGTTATAATGGATTCTCGAACGGAAATCTTATCATATCGTGAAGCTTTGGCAAAATAAATTCTCAAATTGTTGACTTACAAATTATTAATGTCAAAAAGATATGTTAAGAGAAAATTATAAATAATTTAGACTGTATTGTCCAGTGTATCGGTCACACGGTTTAACTCTGAATTTCAAATTCAATTTATATGAAAAATTCTAAGACACTTTCTCACTATAATTCCTGAAAAATTCTTTCAATTCATGTAAAAATTCAAGGATAAATTTTTACCAGGAAAAATAAAATAAATTGTACATAGAACGAGAATTATACTAGAAGAAAAATCGGAGAATTACTATTTCATCAGATAAAAGTGATCACTAATTAGACGAAAATGATTAATTAGGTGAGTAAAAAAATATTGCCTATTTATTATTCATTTACAAATTTCTTTTAGAATTCCAGCATCTATGTACAGTTGATTTCTGTCATAACCGTATAATTTGATCATAATTTTAAAATAATCACGTGACTATGCTAAGATACAATAGATTATAATTTTTCGAATTTTTGCGTTCATAGATTTTTAAAAAATTTATATACTAAGTTATGTATAAATAAATATCAATCAAATACTTCATAAAAAATTAATTGTTCCTTTATTAAATTAATTTAAATGATTTTTTTACAAGAGAACAAAAAAATAGAACAATCCGGTACATAAAGCAGCTTATATAAAAAAAGAAAATTTATTTCGAGAGAGAAGATCTCATAAAATAGATGTAAATCGTATGTTGGTATTTGTATTATGGACTGGTCATACATGCGGCGCGTTTTATCGATGCAAATTTTATTTGTTTACTCCACGTAACCCATGTGCTTTATCCTATTTTCTCATTCCTTTCCTATTATTGTTTCTATTTCTCCTCAGTAATGTTCACCTGGATCTCCTTCGATTCTCCCTTTATATACCTCTAACGCTTCTCCCTCTTTCATTTATTTACAAAAGAAAAAGCGGAATCCATCCTACGTATTGAATAGAAATTACTTATTTAGCTTAAAGTATCGACAAAATTTTTTATGGGAATGGAATGCACACTTTTTTTCGGACATAGACGAATTGAATTTATTAATAGCAAAATAGTAAGAGAAATAATAAAATTTGTCCTCAATTTTTTGAACTATAATTTTATACGTTACATAAATTATGTTAATTTATCTTTTTATAATCACGAAATACATAAACTGTAACGCATGTCTGAATTAATTATTGTATTTTTATTACTACGTATTTTAATTACTACGAAAAGCGATATAAATAATCGTTTTCATAAATAATCGTATTCATGTGATTCGTATTATTTATTATATTATATATTTCATCGCATGTTATATTAAAATTCAAGCTTCAGCTTATTATCAGAACGTTTGTTAACTAAAAAAAGTAAAATAAAAAATAGCCGAAATAACTTAATTCTATCTGAATTGATATAAATCACTTTTTTTGGTGTCGAAAAATCGCCATTGTCTTGTTATTTTTCATTTCATGTTGTGAAAGATATGAACTGCAGACTAGTCTGAACTATCGTAAAAATAAAATTCCTATGACACTGCGTGACGCTGCTGAATGATGTGATCCTTGGGCTATTCATTGTCATCCTAAGAAACTTATGAGGCAAACTTAAAGTTGTAGACGCGACATAGTCTTGACAAACGTCAGGATCGCCATCTTCGCATTTGAAATGACATTTCATGATGCAGAGAGGAATATATATAGATTCATTTATATTCTTTTCTATCTTAGCATCCGAGTTTTTATTGCTAAGCTGCCCATTATACCTTTTATAATCGTCACGTGCGAACGTAAAAATTTACGAAGCGCAGTGCGATATTAAAGTTTAAATGGCTAACGCAAGAGATCAATCGGATTTACACCACGGTTAGTACTAATCAACTTTAACGAGGATGTATTTCAAATATATTTCAAATATTAACACGCACTTTGATTCGAATATATTTAGGTTAGCAAAATACAAAATAAAATACAAAATAAGATAAAATATGAAATAAAATATGATGGAAATAATATGAATAAGATATAATGTAAAAATGTAAAATGGAAGATCTAAAATAATAATCGTTCTTCACATAGTCCAATTAAACATTCGCAATTAAACGAGAAGTTAATTGAAAATTTATTTACGTTGCGAGCGTGCAATGTTTGAAAATTGTAAATTAATATCGCCCGCGGTAAAATAATGATGAAAAAAGAATATAATAGAAATAAACGTTTCGATTTAATAGTCTTTTTTAATTCTTTAACAAACGAAAGAAGGACAGCAAAATCCCTCTTTCACGAATATGTCGATCTTGACAGAAACTTTCCGCGGGAATAATATATCTGAAAGCGAAAGAAAAAAGAACTAGAGACAGCGTAATGCCTATGAACGAATTTTCATTGAAGTTGAGAAGTCATAATGGGAACTCCAAGCTCCAAATGATATGAGAAAATTCGTTGGCGATTCTTTAAGTCTACATGAAAAGAATAATTTTATTAGAAAAAATATCTGAAAATTTAGATACAGATACAGATCCGAAAGTAATTTTGTTAGTTCATCAAAATAATTAATATAAATTCAAGCATGAAAAAGTTTGATATTCCAGCAACCAATTTGAATGTCCTGCATAATTATTTTGATAGTCCAACCAAATTATTTTCAAATCTGAATATTTAGCAATTTATCTGTAAATTTGTAAATATTTCAGCAAAGCTGTTTTTCTACGTAGAAAAATTTTTTTCTTATGTTTCAGTTTTGCGTTTTTTCTTACGAGAAAAATTTTCTTAATTACATTAACTATATATATTTCAGTATTTTAAATTATATTATTTCTCTATAACTCATAATTCGATTTTAATAATAGATAAAATATGTATAATTGATTGTTGTAATTTTTCGAAAATGCTTGATTGATATGTGAAATTATAAGATATGAAATTTTAATTAAAAATTCGTTAGTCTTATTTAACAGAATTTAACAGAAAATCAAACGCATTAACGCACGAACTGTGATTATCATATGTGGTACTTCGAAGCTTGAAGTTTACTTACGTCAAGTCAAGAGATGTTGGGGAAGTTCGTGAAGATAATTTGGTTATCTTTCCGGAGTGTGTTCAATATTATATAATCTACATAAGACGGTGATTTTACGGGAGATTTCATGTAATTGCAGAGTAATGAAATTTGCGAGTCTAACAAGTTAAATCCTCTTGATCGTTTTAATTAATTTAATTAAAGGTCGTCGTTTCGTTATGAGTAAGGTATCAATTCATTAGATGGAGCTTATTAAAGAAGTTTTATTTGAACAAATTGCAATAAACGAGGAATAAGAATTGTGATAAATCGCTTATTAACTTTAGTATTGTTAATGAGGACCGCTTTACTTTTGTTATCGCTTTAAACTTTTTTCTAAATTGTTCAACTTAATGGCATCATTAATTCAGCACAATGAAAACAAATAACAAAAAGACG
>NW_017259196.1:483692-484102 GCF_001594045.1 Atta colombica | reverse complement strand
TATATATATATATCTTATCGCGTATAACAATCACACGTTTTACTAATTCTACAAAATAAAAATCAACTGTTAAAATTTTTTATTGCAGAACTATGTAATGTTTTTTTCTTGATTAGATAAAAAAAAATGTCATTGAACGAGTATTCTCCTTTCTTATTGCGTGCTTTCTTGTTGAGTACTCTTATATAGAAGTGAATTGTCTGTTTCGCGATTTCATTATGTCGTCTAATGCTTCTCTCGTCAATTTGATGTCCATTTTCTTCATTCCTTTTTCTATTGTAGCACATTGATATAACAACGCGCGCGTGTAATATTTCTTTTATTTTTTTGTTAGCGAAGTTTGATCAAAGTTCCATGGAATAAACTGTGAGATATTTTTTGCATATAGCTCTGAGCAAATCCTTCGATAA
>NW_017259196.1:468128-483592 GCF_001594045.1 Atta colombica | reverse complement strand
TATATATATATATATATATATAGAGAGAGAGAGAGAGAGAGAGAGAGATGTTTTATTATAACATTACTATCAAAAAACTTTTAAGTTACTCGAAAAAGGAAAAAAAACGGCAAAGAAAAAAAATTTCTCACAAAGTTCTATTTGTCCTAATTTTATATTGTGCACGAAATATTGTATTTTATTTGTGATTGAATCTTAATAATATTCATATTTTTAGCATAAAGTCTTAATATTTTTCCCGTAATTTTAAAGTAGAAGCTATGATTCCATGGAACTTGACTAATATTTCAAAATAATAAAGAAACGTCATATCATTTTGAAATAATGAGTATCATTGTAAAGAAGATCTCGTTGGATTCCTCTAGAGAAACATCGATTGATCCCCTTTTATGGATCAAGCTTCGGGGACTATTGGTTGAATCATAAGATCATTTGATCGTTGGACATATTTGCTGACACGTCCTTTTTTTGAACAAAAAGGTAAGAATTGAAACGATTGATCGTGGATGGTTTACGAGATAATTTGAAAGATTGATAACGTTGACTTTTAATATGAAAAAAAAACCAAGAGTCGAATAAAATTCATGAGATGATAATTCAATTAAAAATGACTTCTTGCTGTATGTTTACTTGTTTATTAAATAGCAATGTCAGAGGATCGCGGATATATTTGAGAACCGAAAATATAATCTAATCTACCATATGCGCTTTGCTTCCTGTATCTTATTTACGTCTTATCTTTAACCTCGCCTTTAACACTTTTTATGATCATTTTATCGATCATATTTCTTATCACACGTATTTCTTATCTCTTTCGAAATTCATCGACTTTTATCTTGGACGCCAGAAAATGAAGAAACAGGATAAAAAAGAAAAAAACAAAAAAAATAAATAAAAAATAAGAAAGAAAGTAAAGCAACAGGAAGTAAAGAGCATTGTAGATTAGGCTTAAGAATGCATGTGTTAGCGAGAAATATCTGTAGAGGATTTACATTCGGAACAAAGAAAATAGCAAAACTATAAACTGAATAGGATGAGATTAACTAAGTGTGCCTTTCAACAAGCGACACAGTACAATACAGTGATCATCTCATCTTTGTTTAACATTGGCAAACAACAAGGATGTAATGATTCATTGTGTCATACTATATTATCTGTGTCGCTTGTTGGAAGGCACACTAGGACAATAGTTTTATTCAACCTACGAGCACAATGAGATATGAGAGAGGAATCTTGGTGAAGTTTCTTTTAATGCTCTGGAATTGAAACACGGAAAAGAGTTAATACAATTGATATTAACTGTTTGAATGATATTCTTCTTGTCGTCATTTTTCTTATGAATTATCACAATCTTTCTAGCCCCCATGGAGACGATCATAACCACAAGTGACGCATAAACGCATTCGAAGGGCATCACAAACGTAGCTGCGACGTCAATGAAAAAAGATGAAATATAAATGCACAAAAGCTGTTAAATTATATAAACTGTTATAATATTTTCAATTCATCAAGTTCGATTTGTTTTAATACAGATATACAATAATCGAGATAAAATCATTTAAAAATGTTCTTGTAAAATGTCCGAAAAATTAAAGATTTTCCTCGTGTTAATGTAAGCGCATAGTAAAAAATCTTACAGAAAAATAGATTTATAAATAATATTTAAATAACCATTTTAAAGAAAGTTCTATAATTATCGAAGATATGAGTTTCCACTATATATTTTCTTTCTTTTTCTGTTCTTTCAATTTTTTTGTAAATAAAAATCAATGCATATTTTGTAATGTTTTACGATTATTTTATAGTTTTATAATTGAAATTATAGATCTTTAACCTTTCTTAAACTTTTAGATTTCAAAACACTGTTACTAAAACTTTAATTGAAAAGCAATTAATTTAATTAATAAATATAATTTTTAGATACATTTATTTTATTGTTAATATATTGCTCTTGTTAGTAGTAATAGTAATAGTAATAGTTTAGCTAAATATTATAAATGTATGAGAATCAATTTTTGTTAATCGCAATGCGTAAAAAAGTTCGATCAAAAGCTACTCACGCAGTGAATTGTCGGAAATATTTAATCGCTCAAACGATTTATTGCGCAACACACCCAATGCTAATCCAACAACACATGTGCACCTATATGAAAACTATCAAGCACATATCTGTTTATATAAACAAATCATTGGATAAAGGCATACAAAACATCCTCCATTTCAAATCAATAATTGACATATTAAAGTTAATGATTCTTTAATAATCATCATATTAATAATTTTGTAATCTTTAGTATTAAATATTTTCATGTATTTTTGTTTACGTAAATATTTTTAATTAAAATAATTTTGCGTTGAAATAAATTAATATTTATTAAGGAGATCCTAAAGTGACAAAATTATTAAAATACAAGTTAGAAAGTGAACTGTACAAATTATAAAATCCTTTTACACAATTAAAATAAGCAAACAAAAAATAATTTCGTACATATATAACTAATGCTCGGCTCAAATTAATTCACACATTCTTTGATTTAATCTTGAAAATTTAAGTTTAACTTTTTTTAATTTAAAGTACTTTCTAATTTGTAATGTTCGATAATTCTATCACTTTAGAATTTTCTTAAACTTAAATAAGACATAAATTACAAGAAAGTTTCATAACTGTTGTGCATCTCTGCAGTTTTAGTTTGTTATTTTACTTACTTTTTATTTTCATTAACTGTTTATAACTTCAAGAATATTCCCAATACTTTCGCAAAAAAAAAAATTGATTCCTCTTCAAACTTGCCAGATTCTATTACTAATGGTTTATTATGAAGAAAAGAGAGATAATTTTATGTGATCATTTAGAGAATATGTGATATTCGTTCCAATAAAAAAGATAGATCCTTTTCTTACAAGACAGGCGCTAATCGAGCACGAACCGATATTTTTATTGAGAAGAAATGATGACAATCTCTATTAACGTTCGATACGAATGAAGAAATTGTACATTCAAATTATAGTTATTTGCCGGAATTTAAACTTGCATTAACTTCTCATGTTAAAAAAATGCTGTCAATTAAAATTAAATTTAAATTTTGTTATTTTTCGGACATTTTCTTTAACATTTTGTGAACAATTGTTTATGGCAAATGTTTTTTAATAACCTTACATAATTCTAAGTTACATAATCTTATTCCTTGAATTTTGACATTTGAAATGAAAAAAAATTGTTCAATTACATTAATTTCGAGCAAAGGTATATAAATTTAAATTATATTGAATCCGTTCAGGCGGAAATAAAAAATGAAGTGTAAGTTAATATAAAAAGAGAAAAAGAGAATAACAGAAAGAGAATAAAGAAAGCTTCTAGCGAAAATTAAAACAACGAAGTGTGAAAGAGACGGTTAAGTCTTTTTTATGTTTTGTCTCAATTCTCATCTTTTAGAAGCTCCATTTACGTTTCTGTTACTCTTCTTTTACATTTAATTTACATTCCGATTAACATTTTTTAAATAAGATAACTGGTGTTTAAAAGCTAAAGCTTCACAACAAAATTATGTTATTCGATATCACTTAACTTATAAATTACATCGGATTTAATATTAAGAAAATGATGCATCATTCAGAATAATGCGAAAGTGAAATGTTTATATCGAATAAATAAAATGTATCTTTTCAAAAAGAGCCTGTTCGATAAATACATATAAAATTAACATTATAGAAATACAAGAGAGAAAAATTTATAATGTTATAATAAAATAAGTATAATATGTAATAAAAGAAAATTTCGCAAATTGTCTGTTATAAAAAAAAATATTTTTCCACGATATTACTTCGATTAAAACCGCTCGTATTATTTGCATTGGCGATATAAAGCTACCGAATATTTGATTAGTTGCTTAACGAGCGAGCATTTGAGCGAAATGTCATATCGCTGTAAAAGAGCCTCTCTGTTTATGTAACGTTAAACAATGTATGCGACAATTTAAAATCTGTTTTATGTCTCGAATTTGCGTATCGTGTTTCTCTCTCCGGATTCTATTCGGATAATACAAATAATTCTCGATAGCGCAAATAGAATCGAAAATCATACAATTCTACATTGCGTTTTCAACAAGCTCTCTCGTATCTTGCAAAATGTTTTCACAGCCGACCGATATCCGTTATATCGTGAACTGTCATTGACAGATTCTGTACGCGATATTTCCTATCAGATACTAAAACAAGATGCATCATTTTATTCAGTATATAAAAAAATTAAATAACAATAAAAATGAAATAAAGATGTCAAATTCAATTAAAAGACATCTACTAATTTAAACAATAAAAATAACAATCAAAAGAGGGCCGTTCAGCGCAATAAACGCACCAACAATTTAAAAAAAATTAATTACGAGCCTAACACATATTCGCCTACGCAAATAAATTTTTAAATAAATCTGTATTAAAAAAATCTATTTCCTATAAATAAATAAAAATTTTTTTTAGAAAGAAATATGTTGTGTAATAGAGTATTTGGAGTAGTATTGGCGTAGTATTGCAAGGAATATTCACGCACCGCATTACGATGAATTAAAACGTTTTTATCATTTCCTTTCTACGTTATTATTGATCATAACGGGTCAATCAAATGTGTATTAAACTACTTATGAGAAAAATAAAACGTAACACGATCGAGCTCATAATAGATTTGACCTTTACGAATTTTCGTATATCTGAGCTCATTCTACAATTGCGTAGTTATAAGTGATTATTACAAAAGTTGATAATTACAAAAATTGATCATTTACAATTGAGAAGAACAAGTATAATCATTTACATGCTTACGCAATTGTAGAATGGACTTTATAGGACAATCAAAGATTCACAACTAGGGAAAAAAATCACTACTAGTTAACAATATAAACGTGCTGTATTTAATCGCAAAATTATTTCTATAAAGTTATATATATTTCAATATCAAGATTTATAAATGTGTTGCATAAAAGGCATATGCTTCGTACAAATGCGTATTGGTATTTATGCACCTTCGTATTTAGCGTATTTAATAACTGCTGCCACAATTATTGATTACGTCACAGAACAAATTTGATACGCAATATAATTTCAGCGTATTGAATACAATTTTTTTGCGAAAAAAATTTTTAATGTTCTTATTAGTAACAGTTTCTTTTTCTTTACAGTAATTAACATACAAAAACCAAATTAATTATTTTCAGGATATCAGTTTTTAGCAGTTAATGCATAGATTGCCTTTATGCATAACTGTTAAAAATCGGTATGTACTAAGTCTTTCTTCTTTTTCATTTATCTTGTATACTTTTGTATGTTTAACAGGTCTTATTAAACGGCCAGTTTTCTGAGAACCATTTATCGAATTTTTTAGTATTTTTAGCAAGCCATTTGATATTCTTCGAGACTGTTTCGAGAGTTTTGGCTCGACCGTCCGCACCAGCACCGGCTTCAGGATATTTCTCAAAGAAAGTTTTTATCTCGTCCAGCTTCGTTTGTGTGGCAAATGAACTTGTAATGGATGGTATAAGATCACCGAGATATCGATCATTCAACGTATATCTGTTCACCAAGAATTCCCAGTTTTCGCGTACCCAATCCCACACCAATGATGTACCATCGGGATTTTTGGAAATTATAATCAAGCATTTCAAGAAATCTTGAGCGCGGACAAATCTTTCATCAGTTGCTCTGATAATATATCTAAAAAAGGAATTAAATTATATTATCTAACTTTTAATAAAAAGTATATTTTAAAAATTAACGAGAGTAGATTTAATACTAACTCCTTTAAAACATCAATAGATTGTATCCCTGCTAATCCTGCCATTATTTTATTCTTTTCACCAGGATCAGTCTCGTCTTTAAATCTTTCGAACATGACACTCCATTCGCTCGCATCCGAATGGTAGCGCATACCTAATAAAAAATTTTGCGTTCCATTAAAATTTCTTGACACCCAAATAATATATAGGCAATGGATCACATTAGATAGACCAACCATAGTAATAAACTAATTCGCGAATATCAGGATGCTGCGGCTTCTCTTCTATCAGCCATTCTTTAAAAAGCTCTCCGGCTTTTTTTAAGCATTCAGGTGAATTCATTGCACAGGCCAATTCGATTACCATCGGTCGCACTTTATTATCAATGTGCGGTATATCTTCTTCAATTGCATCATCGACGGTCCAAGTTACATCCTTATAGATTGTGTCTACCAATATCGAGACGAAAGACTAAAATGGATTATGTAAAAATAATATTTGTAATGGTATCAGACAATAATTTGTAATACTTCGATTGACATTACTTGAAACGTGTTTGCAATAAATGGTTCAGTCGAGGAAGTTAACAGAGTATATATCGTCATCAGTTTCGACTTTGCAACCGCCCATGGAAGACAATGATACTCCTCGGTGAGATACATACTTATATTCAACACAGTGTCGTATTCGATCTCACCAGCCTCAGCTAAACTAAACAAATCATCCAAAAGATTCGCTCGATCCAACATTGATATTTTCTGCAATAAAAAACAGAAATAATATAATAAAGTAAACCTTCCAAAAAAAATTAAGAATAATGTTTTTTAATCTGTCAATAAAAAATAATCTGTAAATCATAATTTTTATTTATTGTAATTCCTGTATTAAATAAAAAAATTACGTGATGCTTTACCGTATGGTGAGACCGAAGTAATTCATTGAATGTTTCCCATTCCTCGTTATAATTAACTCGATAGAAGCCAACTTGACCAGCATTTAATTTAAACCATTTCGTACGTTCGTCGACTTCGATCACCACTGTAAAATAGAATTTTACATTAAGAGAAAATAGTAATAATTCGTCAGAAAGATTGTAAATTATATAATTAAAATTGAAACCTTCATTTGCATCCTTGTCAAACCATACAAGAGTAGATACTTCGTTTCTGTTAGTGATATAAACAATAGGTATGGTCCATCGATATCTGTAAGATGTAATTTTGAAATAAGTTTGTCAATTAACACCTCGAGATAAAGCAACTCACCCATAACTTGATTTTGAAGGATCGGATTTGGCATCTTGATCGTCCAAAAATCGTTTTTGAGTTAATGTATAATTGTTTCCAGACTTTTTCACATTAACAACAGGAAAGCCTTCTTGTCGTGTCCAAGTATCCATTATAGCTGTTACATTTAATTTGTTTCCAACTGCATCTTGCAAAACTTCGAAGAGATCCGCCGTCTCTGCATTCTCATAAGCGTACTTATTTAAATAGGTACTAATTGCACTGAAGAAGACATTAGATCCAAAGAAGTTCTCCATCATGCGGATTATAGATGCTCCCTAAAATAGACATTTTTTAAAATAAATACAAGACAATACAAAGACAATACAAGATTAATAAAAAGTGCAAAAATTATCAAACAATATATTATATTCATGTACCTTTTTATAAGATATTCCATCAAAAAATGATGTAATATCGTCTGCATTTTGGACATTATAAATTATAGGATGAGAGCTCAACTTTGAGTCAGGAACAAAAACTTTCTGCATTACTTCAATAGGAAATTCCTCCATCTGAAAACAATATTAAATATTATAAATGTGTAATATTATATTTTAAATATTTATATCAATGTTTAATTAAATTATTATTTAAAAACTAACATATCCTTGATGTGGTAGAATTGCATCTGAACATTTAGATGCCATGAATGTAGCAAAACCTTCGTTGAGCCATAAATCATTCCACCACTTCATGGTGACTGCAAAAAAGTATGTCTAATGTTTTTATTAATTCACAGTTAATTGATATAAAATATTTACCTAGATTTCCAAACCACATGTGTGCCAATTCGTGACAGATTACGTTAATGACGTCACGCTTATCATAAATGGAGTTACTATTGTCATCATAAAGCATTCTTGTTTCTCTGTAAGTCACTAAACCCCAATTTTCCATGGCGCCGGATATAAAATCGGGAATGCCAGCCATATCTGTATAAATAAATAAATAATCTAAATAAATATATAAAATTTTATGTGTGTGTGTGTGTGTGTGTGTGTGTGTGTGTGTGTGTGTACATTTAAGAATAAATCCATTGAGACCGTTAAACATGTATAACAAATTTAACTTTATTTCAATCAATTATTCTTTTTTCATGCAAATTATTTTTGCATATTTACCGAGTTTTGGTAATGGATAATCTATGTTGAATAAGTTTATATAATATTCGATAGCTTTCACGCCAATATCCAAAGCAAAATCTCTTTTCTCTTTCGATTGTAGTCTTGTAGTATAGACAGTGATCGGAAATTTTCGATCATTTAAGCCATTCGCCATTCTACTTGTACCAACAAAGTCACTGATAATAAAACAAGCTAGGTACGTGGACATGGGCACAGTTTTTGTGAAAGTCACTGTTGCTAGATCACGTTCCGGTGTATGTAGTTGCGTACTCTAAAATAAAAATAATTCCTCAATACACTGTTTAATAATTTCAGTTTTTCGAAAAAGGTAATAATTATTACCGTCAAAAATTATCGCGTACCTTTACATCCATATTGGATAAGGCACTATAGCAATCATTCATAGGATGAACCAGTTTTATCGAAAATTCTGCCTTAAAATTGGGTTCATCGAAACACGGGAAAGCTTGTCTAGCATAAGTTGGCTCGAATTTGGTAGTTGCAATGTACCTATTCATTAAAAAAATATATACAATATATTATAATTTATTTTACTATATTAATGAATAAGAAATTATTTAAATTTATTACAAAATTTGTGCATTTTTTATTTAGTAAAATAAAAAATTTATATTACCTGGTTTCATTAATTTTTTCAGTCTTATACTGATATTTGCTGTTATAAAATCCAACTATTTTATCTTTGAGACTTCCATCAAATTCCAGGCTCAAGTTATATAATCCAGATTTAATATCGTTTTCAGTTGTTATCATAAAAATTTCATATTTAATAGGCTTGCTGATGGAAGAAATATTAATTTCATAGTCTTCATCTAGTCCATATGTTATTAATTTTACAGATGTAATGTTGAGATCTTTTTGATGAAGAGCTATGGATGTCCTATTGTTGTCCTGCTTGACATCAATAAGAATGGTCACCTTTCCGGAAAATGTACTTTCTTTAAGTTTTGGATGCAAATAGAGGTCATAATGAATAGGTACGACTTCTTTTGGCAATCTCAAGCTTTCATCAGGATCAAACATTATTGTATATGCCTCTGGTCTATTCGAATCTACAAACAGAATTAATATATGTAATAGTTATCTATAAATAATCATTACGTTGCACGCAGATAAATCTTAAAATCTTTATTTGACTGATATCATGTTTGATTAATCTTACATGTTGATGTAACCAATAAGGGAATAAAATGCCGGCTATTATTCCGCAATATAGATTGAAAACAAAATTTAGCTAGTGTTTGATTCAGCCTAGAAGTTCAAAGAGAGTTATAACCATGCAAATCGGATCCGAATAAAATATTTTTGGAAAGTAATGTTATTTTGGATGATCAGTAGTAAGTATAGTAAAGTAATATTTGCGTTATATTACAAACATCAAATATTTGCTAAATTTAAATTATTGGTATTACACATTACTGCTGTAAAACACAAAGCATTTTTTAGGCACAAGTTTCTTCCCGATCAGCTGATCATGAAATCGGAGCATAGAACGGACATTCACTTTTTGTCTTTAAATACATTTACATTCTGTTAACATGGCTATTACAGTCATCACATCTTTTAAAATCTTATCTTTTATCTATTTGTATACGTATTAAGTACTTTAACATGACGATTCTAATTATTTTAAACACTTGACTGTTGAAATCGGAGTATTAGGCTGCGATTATGAATAGAAGATTCAATTGAAACTTGATTATCACTTCACATTATCAATAAATACTAAAGAGAACAAAAACCCGAGTTGAATATGTAACATATTTATATATATTTATACTTTTGTAATTGTAGTAGTAAATGTAAACAATATATGCACCGTTTAACTGCTTTGGTTCATATAAGTTTCCTTCCTACTTTCTACTTCAAATAGTTCATGGACATATGAATGTCTACATGTCTAATCGATAACTGAACTTCAAATGTTTTTCAAAAAAACTTTTGATATCTCGAAAATTATCTGTCAAAATAATAAATCTGATAATATGAAATTTTTTTCAACGGAAGAATTTTATAGAGTAACAGTTTACTATAGTGACAGTTTACTATAGTAATTTCTAATAATCGTAATTTCTATATTCATAATCTATTAACTTAAATTGTACTTCTTTTTTAAAAATATAAAAATTTTTAAATAAATTTTTCTATCTGTTAATATTCTTTATTATTATTCTTATAAACATAAGTTTTATATTTTCTTGAAACTATATTGTAATACAGGCAAATCATCTGCGGATAAAATTTATTATAATTATTTGTTGAAGAAGTATCAAAAAATCTATTTTCAGTAATAGAATGACTTGTATATTTTCCAAAAAAAGACTTCAATAAATTTTAAAAATATAGAAAAATGTTATTTTATTGTTCCACACGTAAGAGAATATCATCTACAAAGGCACTTTTAAATTTACCGCCAAGTAATTATGAGACTCATGTGAGGCCGGGTTCACATCTTGACGGAAAAGTGGAAAGCGGAAAAGCGGAAGCCAATCGGAACTCGCAGTAGTAGTAGGCGATACATTTCGCTTGTCTGCATCTGTCTTCCCGCGAGTTCTGATTGGCTTCCGTTTTTCCGTCAAGGTGTGAATCCGGCCTGGGACAGAAGCTTATGTCACCTTGCCGATTGAGTTGACAAAGTGATAACTCGTTGATTAAACTTTCGTTAAACGCATTATAAATATATTTGCATTTCGCGAGCAGTTTTGTCTTTTTCTTATGGAACAATTTCTTTTTTCAGAAACTTGTGGACCTGAGATGTAATTAATAAGCACGACATATTAACATGATAATTTTTTATCACATTCAGTAGAAATTACTCCACTTTGGCACTGATAACAGTTGAATTTTTCGTATCCTCACCGTGTCGACTGTAGCTCGTTGCCTCGACAGTCTGGTTTAGCAAAACGACTAATATTGCCAGACAGGTGCAAATTAAACTCAAGATAAAGCAAGCACCGCAGGTAAAACAGAGAAGAGCGGAAATGGTGTTGTTACTACAAAGTGGCTTCGATATCGTTGCTGATGTTGCATCGAGACGAAGCGCGCCGCCTTTCGGTCGGCTTTCGACTTTGTTGTTACTCATTATTGGGATACAACAAAGGAAAACCGAGTAATTTAATTCAATACTCCTTACGCAAGATGTAGAGAAGATAATCAAAAACACCTGTAAAGAAAAAAAATTGATAATTCTAAAATCAAGTTATTCAGTCGAATAACTATTCGAAATATAAAAAATAAACATAAAGTTTTATATTTTTTAAAATGGAGCAAAAACAAATTGAAAATACATGTAAATAATTTCTTATTTAAATTACAGTTTTCAAAATCAAACATTAAAAATTGAGCAATTAGAGGAAAGTGGAGAGGATTATATGCTATAGAATTATAAGCTATATATATGAACATTCTTCTATCGATTATTCACGATTTTCATATTGAATGATTCTTCATTTGATAATGTATTTAACAAAATGTAAAAAAAGTCAAAGCGAAAAAGTTTCGTGTAATTGTGCGTATAGATTCGGTAATTATGCGCAAAACAAAAAAAATTGTAAGAAATAAATAAAATTAATGTTCTATGGAATATTGATAAAATGAAAAAATAACAACATATTTTTTAAACAAATGTAATGGAAATATATATATTAAACCAATATATTAATACAAAATTAATACAAAATTTAAAAAAATAATAAAATTGGAGAATAAATTGTAACTGAGTCTTATGTATATTTATGAAGATCTGAAATAATACAAAGAAAAAAACGAAAAAAAAAACAATGCTAGTCATATTCAAGACGAGTATTGTGTATATTTCAAAATGCATTTGCCAAACTAACTCGATAAGAAATGATTACGCAAAAACTTTTTAATTTAGCTCAATGAATAATAGTTCAAAAGACGCACGTAATAACATATTTTAGTAATATGCATGATTAAATAAACAAATTAAGGATACGGATTTACTGTCTTATTTTCTAGATGTCAAAATTATTCTTAAAATATACAATTTTACTTTTTCTCTCTTTGGCTGTTAACTTAGAACATACATACTGGAAGGGCCATATCGTATGTAACCAATGTAATAAACCAATGTAATAAAAGTGTCTCCAAAATCTATCTGTTCTTATCTGAAGCTTGTTTGCTGGGCGCTTGCGCGTGATGATACCGGGTAATTCGAACTTAAAATATAGAATAGTTATCAAAATGTTATTTGAAATTTGAAAATGATAGAAAAAAATGTTCCCAGCTATCAAATTATCGTCGTTGTTGATTATAACTATACATTTAAAATATACATATATTTTATATAATTTATATAATTTAAATCAATTCAATACATAACCTTAGAGCTTGGCTTAAAATTATGTACGAAGTAAGACTATACTTACACAAACATTTAGAAAAGGATAGATGTTGATGTCATTGACAGTCACCTATGGCCTTTTCAGTTTATATGTTCTAAGGCTGTTAATTACACTTTTAAATTATATAAGTTATAATTGTATCCTAAATACCTCTAACTAAAAGTTTCCCCGCGGTAGCATCTCCATCTATCGAAAAAGTATTAAAGAATGTGCACAATTAACCACTGCGCATAATTTTACCCCACTTCCCTATTTATAATGAATTGGGTCCATTCTGTAATTATAAAAATAATAAAACCATAAATCGATTAGATATTTTTCCGACATACATGATTGGTAAACATGTATAACACTATTCAATAATTAAATTTTCTCCGAAGTATCATAGTACATACATCAAAGATTTTTTTTTTGTAATGATGCTGTCATCAGAATTTGTGTATCAGGATTTTTAATATTGGAGTGAAGATTAAAAATCATTCCAATTTGTTATTATATTTCAATTTACTAAAAAATTAAAATTTCTGACGATAGCATCCTGTTTAGCAGAAATAAATCTTTCTAATATGTATAATTAATATCACAACATTTCAAAGAGAAAAAAAGTTTTTTTTGTTAAATTGTGAAATTTATTTTTTTTACAAAAATTCAAATAATTTAACTTGATGAAAATAAGTCGTATAATCATAAAATTTATTTGAAAGTTCTTGCTGAACTGCATTTTATGTGCTGTAGATTTTATTTAAAAACAAGATTTTATTATGCCATTATAAAAATGTTGTGAAAATGGCCACAAATATTTTACCTCGATTTACTCATATTCTGATGTGCTACAAAAATTCTGCTAACATCGCGAAAAAATCTTTGAGGAATGTACTATAGCATTTCAAAAAGAAAAAAAATGACTTTTTGTCGAACAGTGTAATTGATCAAAATGGATCTTTGTACTCCAATTTTATGTGACGCAGACAGCATCCATATAAGCTTAATGTGGGCAATAAATGACGATACAAACTCTCTTGATGACTTGTTAGAAATAAATTATTGCAGTTAGAAGATGCACGCGCCACAGTCCACTGCACTCGATATGTGAGATAAATTAATGCGTGATGCACTATCTATAGAATGCACACGTGTGTTGTCGCGCATGCAAACTTCGATTATGGAATGTAAGATTCGTCATTTCTTCATAATACTGTTACGAATTAATTATTAGAAAATTTGAATTACTTTCTTATGCAAATAATAAGTACAATTTTATTAGGTGTACAACTTTGCTTTCACCGTTTTTTTCCGAAATTCGAGGCTTTATTGTAAAAAACTGGTTATATTAGGTGTACAACTTTGCTTCCGCCGTTTTTTTTCCGAAATTCGAGGCTTTATTGTAAAAAACTGGTTATACATTTATGATTCAAAGTATTGCTGGCCACTATTTTCTCCCATCTTTCGGGTAGCGTACGAAAAAACTGGTCATCTTTTGAAGCTATCCACGAATCGATCCAATTTTTTACTTCTTCATAAGACCGGAAGTGCTGGTCAGCCAGGCCGTGTGCCATTGATCGAAACAAGTGATAATCAGAGGGAGCAACGTCTGGAGAATACGGCGGGTGGGGTAGGACTTTCCATTTCAACGTTTCCAAGTATGTCTTGACCACTTTCGCAACATGGGGTCGAGCATTGTCATGCTGCAAAATCACTTTATCGTGTCTCTCGTTGTATTGCGGCCGTTTGTCTTTCAATGCTCGGCTCAAACGCATCAATTGCGTTCGATACCGATCGCCTGTGATTGTTTCAGTCGGTTTTAACAGTTCATAATACACTACGCCGAGCTGGTCCCACCAAATACAGAGCATGACCTTGGACGTCAAAATCACCGTTCTTGAAGCGTTGAAACCACTCACGACACGTTCTTTCACTAATAGCGGCCTCACCATAAGTATTTGAGAGCATTCGATGAGTCTCAGCCGCAGATTTCTTCATATTGAAGCAAAAAATTAAAACCTCCCGCAAATGACGAGAATTTTGCTCGTAAACTGACATTTTCAATCGAAAATAACTTTATGATGCAGACACAAATCAACTAATGTTTCTATGGGATTATGTTGACAGATGCCCAAGTTTATTGTATGACGTCTATGATCTATTTATTTCGACCACCACTTACCGCTAAAGCCATCTAGGAAAACGGCGGAAGCAAAGTTGTACATCTAATATTACAAAATATATAATTATTATTAAACAAAGCAATATTCTCTTACTGTGTTTTAAATTCATGTATTTATAAGTGAAATTTTTATTCGATCGAAGGGATGAAATGATATCGCACTTTTCTAGTTCAAGACAAATCGTATTCCGAAGTTATAATAACATTGTCTAAAGATACTATTTCATGCACAATAAAACTACGAAATATAATAAAACTTACCTTGTTCGTTCGTACTTTCTAGGACACGTGACTTTTGTCCTCGGATTAATTCATCGGCACGTTACCCACATATCGAGTAACAAACTGATTATTATACGAAATACAAATGAGAATATGCGATCTTTCGTAGAGTTTTTATAGCAAATGTTTTTATCTTTGTGTGTCTCGAAAATTTCCATGCTACATTAAATTTTCCAATCTATCCGATTGACAACTATCCTATATTGCTTTTAGCATAGCTCTCTATTTAACTCTCTCTTTTTTTATTCCACGATTTCACATCACTTTCAATGAAGTCAAGGTGATCACAATATGCGTTGATATCGTAGAAATTTTAACAGATTTCTGAAAAGTAATATGTTACAATTGTAGTTATTTAAAAAATAACAAGTTACTTTTCAATTATTTTTCTATTAATTTTTAGTAATTTTTTTGCTATTTTAAATACAAGAATCTCATACATTTCTAAAATT
>NW_017259196.1:461998-468028 GCF_001594045.1 Atta colombica | reverse complement strand
TGTGACTGAGAATAAATATATTTTTTTAATGTTCAAAATGATTGTAAAATTTCTTATTCATTTATTTCGAAAATTGGTATTACAACTCTCACTATAATAAAACAGTTTTTTTATATACAAATAAATTACAAAGAAACAAGTTACAAGAAAAAATACAATTTTATCAATTAATAATGTTTTTCAAAAAATATTCACTTATTCATTACAATAATATGATTTATTACAAATACCTTTGGGTTCTTCCAAATTTAACAATTTCATTTCCACATATTCTTATTTAAAAAGAAAAGCACAGGAAAATATTTAGTATTCTATTCATTTATTATTAGTTATTAATTATTATTTATTATTTGAAAATTATAAATGTAATTGTTTCATTGCACAAATTCACACATACTTTATTTATATTTGGTTTTCAAAAGCTCTTTCGTTACACAGTAAATTAAAACAAGAAACACTACATGAAGTACAAGAAATACGATAAAAAGTACTTAAACAACGCGGAGGAAACTCATAAATTAAAAATCTTGTGTAACTATATCTTAATTAAAGATCTATCATTCAATTTCACTTCTCGATCTCCTTCTCGCTCGATCATCCGAGAGAAACTGCGCGTTTAAGTGCTGTTGGTGACGGTATGTAAGAGCCGATTCTCTAACGAAAATCGTTCTTAATTGAATATTACACAATGACAGCCGACTTGCATTCAAATTCGCTAGCAAAATTGACTTGAATTAACCGTCGCGTACACACGCGTTCATTAACATCCGTCGAAATTGATATAATTAACGACTCCCACCTCTCTGTCACGAGGCAAAGCTAATAAGTAGAGCGTATTCATATCGTATTTTCAAAAGTACAATTAAGAACACTTGATTAATTCATACTGTCGCATAAGATTAATTTATATGTGTGAACGATTCTATGTATAATTAAAATATTTTTTTTAATTTTTTCATTGCCTATAATATTCCTTAATATTATAAAATATGTTTGTACAAATTTGTAGAACTGTGTGAAGCAACAATGTATGTAAAGCAACAATGTATAATATTCTTGAAGTAGAACATCATTCTTGAATTTTTATGACCTACAGTAAAAAATAATTTAATTTATGCATCAAGTTCTGCGGTTGGTTCTTATACCTGTATTATCTTTATTTATTTTAAATTTGTAATGTCATACTTATTATTACTGAAGTTTAATTTATTTTAAGTTTAGTAAATTTAAAAATCGCAATATTTTCTAAATATTTTAATTTTGAAATTAATAAGCAATAAACAATTAATTTTTATCACAAACTTATTCAAATATTAAGATTGACATTTAATTCTTTAAATATGTTTAAAAAATACATCCTTCTCTACAATATCTTATTGATGGCTATTTGAAAAATGCAATTGATCATATAATAGATCCAATATTCATGATTTGATGATAATTTTTTCATATATCTTATGAGACAAAAAATCCACATTTGAGGATAATAATCACTTGTGTTAATAAAATGTGATATATATAATTAAAACTGCCTTCGTATTTAGCATACCTATCAATCATTGCCACGGTAATTGTGTGAATAAATCAAAATATTTAATCGTAGTGTAATTTTGATATATTGAATAATTTCATTAAGCATAGTATTTTGCAAGAGTTCCTTTTCGTAACAACTGTTCGTAATAATAAACAAAATCACAATTAATTATTTTCAGGCTATTGGTAATACTTTCAAGGTTGAGGCATATGATAAATTATTAAAAATCGATAATGTATGTTAAGTCTTTCATTTTTTTTAGTTGTTTTGTATACGACATATTATGTTGGTACATTTAATAGGACTTAAGTGGCCAGTTTTTTAAAAACCACTTATCAAATTTTTTAGTATTTTTATGGAGCCATTTGATATTTTTTGAGATTATCTCGCGAGTTTTTGCTCGATTAGCAACACCGGCACCAGCTATAGGATATTTCTTGAAGAAGGCTTTTATCTCATCTAGTCTACTTTGTGTAGCGAAGGAACGTGTAATGGATGGTATAAGTCGACCAAGATATGAATTATTCAGAGTGTATCTATTCACTAAAAATTCCCAGTTCTTGCGTACCCAGTTCCATACTAATAATGTACCATCGGGATTCATGGAAATCATAGTTAAGCATCTCAAGAAATCTTGAGTGCGGACATATGTCTCATTAGTTGCTCTGGTAATATACCTAAAAAAGAATAGAAATTATTATTTAATTTTGCTTAAAAAATATATTTAAAAAATTGTCAATTTTTATGGATTTAATACTAACTCCTTTAGAACTTTAGTGGATTTTATGCCTGATAACCCCATCATTATTTTATTTTTCTCGCTGGGGTCGGTCTCGTCTTTAAATTTTTCAAACATGATGTTCCACTCGTTCTCATCTGAATGATAACGCATACCTAAATAAAAGATTTGTATTCTATTAGAACTTTTTAATAATCGGATGATTTTGAGAATGGATGATTAAATAGACCAACCATAGTAATAAACCAATTCGCGAATATCAGGATGCTGCGGCTTCTCTTCTATCAGCCATTCCTTAAAAAGCTCTCCGACTCTTTTTAGGCATTCAGGTGAATCCATTGCACAGGCCAATTCGATTACCGTAGATCGCAGTATTCTGTTCACATATGTTAACGGAACATCTTCAATTGTCTTATCGATCCAAGCTACATTATTCTTGTAGACGGTGTCTACCAACATCAATACAAAAGACTAAAAATACATTATGTACATGAAAAAATAATATTTATAACGGCAAAAGTAATTTGTAACAATGTGATTAATATATTGCCTGAAACTTGTCCGCAATATATGGTTTAGATGAAGAAGTCAATAGAGCATACATCGTCATCAATTTCGATTTCGCAACCTCCCATGGAAAAGCGTGACTTTCCTTGATGAGATATACACTTATATCCATTACAGTGTTGTATTCGATCTCACCGGCATCAGCTAAACTAAACATGTCGTTCAAAAGATTTGCTCGATCCAATGAGGATATTTTCTGTAATAAAAAAAAGAGTAGGTCTAAATAAATTTTCGAAGAGATTATTAATTAGAAAGTGAGAATATAATGCATATTAATTTATATAGTAATAATTTTTTGTTTATAACTTTTGAATTAATTGGAAAAATTGCATGATTTTACCGTGTGGCAAGAACAAAGCAATTCCTTGAAAGTTTTCCATTCCTTTTTGTAATTAACTTGATAAAAGCCAACTTGGCCTGCGTTTAATTTGATCCATTTGGTATGTTTGTCGACCTTAATCACCACTGTAAAATATAAAATTTTACAATAACAAAGAACAAAAATAACGTGGAAACAATTCGTATAATAAAAAGATTATAATACGAAATCGAACATTTATTCGCATTCCTGTCGAACCATACAAGAGTGGGTTTCTCGTTTCTGTTAGTGATATAAGTAATAGGTATGGTCCATCGATATCTGTAAGATATAACATA
Source organism: Atta colombica (assembly GCF_001594045.1). Classification (NCBI taxonomy): domain Eukaryota; kingdom Metazoa; phylum Arthropoda; class Insecta; order Hymenoptera; family Formicidae; genus Atta; species Atta colombica. The sequence goes on along the minus strand of NW_017259196.1, from coordinate 464,531 downwards.
ATTTGAACATTTGTCAATTAGTAAATAAAGTAACTGGAGAGTAACCTGTAATTGGATTCTGAAGGATTGAATTTGGCATCTTGATCGTCCAAAAATCGTTTCTGAGTTAATATAAATTTGTTTTTAGACTTTTTGACGTTAATAACGGGAAAGCCTTCTTGTCGCGTCCAAGTGTCCATTACAGCTGTTACATTTAATTTGTTTTTAACCGCATCTTGCAAAATCTCAAAGAGATCCGCCGTCTCTGCATTCTTATAGGCATACTTATTCAAATAGTTACTAATTGCACCGAAGAAGACATCAGATCCAAACAAATTTTCCATCATGCGGATTATAGATGATCCCTAAAATAGACAGTAATTTGAATAAATAAATGAGATAAAAAAATTAGTAAACAAGATAAAAACTATTATTAAGATATCAGATTTGTATACTTTTTGATAAGATATGTCATCAAAGATTGCTGCAATATCATCTGCATTTTGCACATTATAAACGATAGGATGAGAGCTTAATTTTGAGTCGGAAACGAACACATTCTGCATTATCCATATAGGAAATTGCTCCATCTGAAAATAATATTTATATATTATTGATATATTTTTTATCATATTAAATTTTTATATCAATGTATGATCATATTATTATTGAGAGATGACTAACATATTCCTGATTTGGTACAACCGCGTCTGAACATTTAAAAGCCATAAATGTAGCGAAACCTTCGTTGAGCCATAAATCATTCCACCAGTTCATAGTAACTGAAAAAAAGATATATCTTACATTTTCATTAACACATTTAATTAAGATATGATATTTACCGAGATTTCCAAACCATATATGTGCCAGTTCGTGACAGATTATGTTAATTAATGCGCGCTTATCATAAATGGAGTTACTACGATCATCATAAATCAACCTTGTTTCTCTATAAGTCACTATGCCCCAATTTTCCATAGCGCCGGCTTTAAAATCGGGAATCCCAACCATATCTGTATAATAGATAAAGTTTTATATATATATATATATGTATACATAAGAATTTAATTAATCCGAGATCTTTAAGCGTATATAACAAATTTATCTGTATTTTAATTAATAAATCTTTTTTTGTAATCTATTGTTGTATATTTACCGAGTTTTGGTAATTGATAATCTATTTTGAAAAAGTTTATGAAATATTCGATAGCTTTTACGCCAATATTCACTGCAAAATCTCTTTTCTCCTTTGATTGAAGTCTTGTGGTATAAACACTAACCGGAAATTCTCGCCCATTTAAGCCCTTTGCCATTTTACTTGTGCCAACAAAGTCACTAATAACAAAAGCAACTAGATACGTGGACATATACACGGTTTTTGCAAAGGTCACTGTTGCTAAATTACGTTCTGGTGTATGTATTTCCGTACTCTAAAAAAAAAATGACTCAATAAACTGTTCAATTGTTTAATAGGTTTTCAGAAGAAATGACAATTAATGCCGCTAAAAATTATTATTCACCTTTACATTCATATTAGACAAAGCATGATAACCATCATCCATGGGATAAACCAGTTTTATCGAAAATTCTGCCTTCAAATGGGGTTCATCGAAACATGGGAAAGCTTGTCTAGCATATGTTGGCTCGAACTGAGTAGTCCCAATGTACCTGTTGATTAAAAAAGATACATTATAATTTATTTTGCTACATCACGGAATTAAAAACGAATGTAAATTAAATTTATCACAAAATTTGTACATTATTTATTTGTAAGATAATAAATTTATATTACCTGGTTTTATTAATATTATCACTCGTATACTGATATGTACTGGAATAAAATCCATCCATTTTGACCTTTAGACTTCCATCAAATTCTAAGCTCAAGTGATATAATCCGGATTTAATTTCGTTGTCAGTTAATATCGTAAAAATTTCATATTTGGAAGGCTTATTGATGTAAGAGATGTTAATATCATAATTTTCATCTAAATCGTACGTTAACTTTGCAGATTTTACATTGAGATTCTTTTGATGGAGAGCTATGAATCTCCTGTTGTAATTCCGTTTGACATCAATAAGAATGGTCACCTTTCCGGAAAATGTACTTTCTTTAAGTTTTGGATGCAAATAGAGGTCATAATGAATAGGTACGACTTCTTTTGGCAATCTCAAACTTTCATCAGGATCAAACATTATTGTATATGCCTCTGGTCTATTCGAATCTGCAAAAAAAATTATTATCTCTAATTAATAATTATTTATAAATAATCTTTATAAATTACTCGGATGAATAACGCATCATGTAGAAGGTATAGTTTTTATCTGATTAATATTATATTTGATTGATTTTATATATATGCTGATGAAATTAATGAAGAAATAAAAGGCTAGATATTATTCCACAATAAATTGAAAACAAAATTTTGTTACCTGTTGAATGAATCAAAAGAGAATTGAATATAAAACATTTTTAGAAAGTGATGAGTCATTATCAGAGCTTTATTTTTTTTTTAATATATATTTTAAAATAAACAAAATAAAAGAATTATCT
>NW_017259196.1:453416-461898 GCF_001594045.1 Atta colombica | reverse complement strand
TTTCATTTTAAATAAATCATAACAGTTATTTTATTGAATCCTTATAGATGGTCAGTGAAATAACATTTGTATTAAATTTCAAATATAAAATATTTGTTTAATTTAAATTATTATAAATTATTAAATTAATTATTGTAAATTATTGTAAATTGGATCGCTAAAATGTAGTTCATTTTTCGTGCACGAGTTTTTCCTCGATCAGCTGATCACGAAATCGGAATATGATTTCGCTTTGAATTGATTTAAACAATTCGTAGATGTCCGAATATATTTGCGTGTTTAATCCATACTATACTTCAAGTTAAAAATAACTTTTGATATGTTGAAAATAATTTTGTTAAATAATAAGTCTGACAATAAATAAAGCACTTGTTCTCTTCAACAGAAAAACTGTATCTAGTAATAGATTAGATCTAATTGTTTCTAATGATATCTAATCATAATCTCATTATTTTGTTAAAATACAAATAAATTTCTTAATCAATTTTTTTTAAATATTGTTTATACGCAACATTAACTAATTAGCTAATTATCAACAAAACTTAAAAATAATATTCTTAGGTGAGAAAATAGACATAATTTCAATTTTTTTATTATATTTGATTGCAGGAAAATTATTTGGACAAGATTTTATTATTATTTTTAAAAAATATAAAAAACGTTTCGTCGGTAGCGAAGTAACTTTTGTTTATTTTCGAAAAAAAAGGCTCCAATTAATCTTAAAGTATAGAAAGATACTATTTCACTATGCCATACTGAAGAGAACTGCTGGAACATTCAAACAATTTTTAAATCTACCGCCAAGACATCATGAACTCATATGAGATACCCACGAAGTTGCTTGTTGCGTTGAAATGCAAACATGTTAAATATTAAATTTTCATTAAACGCGCTAAATGCACCTCGATTTATATTTTGTAATTTTTCTTGTGGATTAATCTCTTTTTTTTTCAAAAACTTGTGGCTCTACAATGTTATAATCAGTAAGTATGACACATTATTATTACAGGAGCAATTTTTGAAAAAATACTCCATTTTAAGACTGACAACAATTTGAATTTTTATGTTCTTACCATGTTGACCGTAGCTTTCCGCCTCGACGATAGTTTGGTCTAATACAATGATTAAGGTTGCCAGATGGATGCAAATTAAACTCAGGATAAAGCAAACGCTGCAGGATTTGCTACGACAAAGTGATTCCGATTTCATTAATGCTGCATCGAGGCGAGGTGCGCCGCCTTTCGGTCGATTTTCGATGTTACCCATTATTGGGGTGCATACAACAAAGGAAACTGCGTAATTTAATTTACTATCCTCTGTGAATTCTCAATTACTTTAGGCAAAGCGTAAAGAAGGTTATTAAATCTGTAAGGGGAAAAATCGATAAATTGCAAAATCAACGACGCTCAATAACTATTCGAAATATAAAAAATAAATGTAAAGTTTTTAGATTTCTAAAATATAGATCTCAAAAATAAATGACAATATGTGTAATTTTTTTTTTAATTACAACTTCGAGACAAAATATTTTTAGTTCGATTTTTAGCGATTATTTATTATGAGTTGGGATTACTCCATATACGTTGTTATTTCTTCAATTTTAAATAAAATCACATTTAGAATAAATTTGCTCTATAATTGCAAAAATAACAATTAGCTGAATATTTCTTTGACACGCATAATTACTATTAAATATGTATACTATTAAAATATGTACTATTAAATATGTACGATTGATCAAAGATTGCTTCAATTTTACATGATATAAACAACATCTATATCAGTTTAATAAACAATAAATACACGACGATACAAAACTCTCTCGTAACTTCTTCTAAAAATTAATTAAAGTTAGAAAAGCTGCGCCACTATAGTCCACTATAAAGTAGCGAATAAAGCCTACCTTGGTACACTATCTCGTTTATGCTTTCTAGGACATTTGACTTTTGTTTTCGGATTACTTCATTAGCATGATTACTTTATCTGCGCATATCAACAAGTTGTATAATTCAGTCACAGTACAAAATCTAATTGTGAGAATATGTAATTGCCGTATTGTTTTTATAATAGTTCTTATCTCTATATGAAAAATTTTCATTCTACACAAAATTTCCCAATCTATTTGATTACAACAATTGACTACTTTTGATATCTGTATCAACTCTCTTATTCGTCGGGGTTATTTTTAACAAGGTCGGTCTAATCATAATTTAATGTGATAATACCGCAGAATTTTTAATTAGATTGATGATAACATTATGGGAGATAAGAAACATTCTTTTGAGGAGACGATAAAAAATACATTCATTGATATATATTCATTGATATATTAGGTGTAGTAAAAAGAAATCCATTATTTTTGCATAAAATTGAATGGAAAAATAAAGGATTTCTTTTTACTACACTACTAATATATTGTATTTATGCGCATAGATGTAACGATTTAATCTTTCTTTTAATTAGCGTATTTTATAATTCAGGAAGTTATTCTATTATTTGTATTTTTAAAAAATAATCATAAAAAATATTCATAATAATTATAAATCTTCTTGTTTGTTCTTTTCAAAAATTATCATCAAAACTATCACTAATTGATATAGTTTTCCTTTCTTAGAAATAAATCACAAAGAAGAAACACAATTTTTATTAACAATAAGTTTGGAAACAAGACCATTTATGTTAAATACAATATATTACTTTAAATACTAAACACCATTATGGTCTGAATATTAAGATGTTGAATTATTATATATTTATATAAATGAATTAATTTCAGAAATGATAATTGCGTGCCGATATGGTTGTCGAACTTTCAATGCAATCAATCTAAAATATTAATAATCCCCCCAAATTTTCCAAATTTAATCTTAAAAAACTGTAATAAACTTATTGCGAAAAATATTGCCTCGGCCGGAAGTCGAACCCAGATCTCTTGAAAATATTGGCTGCTGTAGCAATTTAGATGGATTAAAATGTTATACCATATTCAGTCAATCTTTTCTTTCAATATATATTCTCTCTTTTTTTTTGAAAATTATACAATATAATCATTTTTTTACACATTTACACAGTTTTTATGTATTCATCGAGCTCTTCCGCTGCATAACTGAAATACAAGAAATATTATGTGAAGTAGATACAAGAAATATGTATATGACAATAAGTATTAAAACACAACATAAGACTAAATTAAAAGTCATATGATCTTTTAATTGAAAACTTATTATTTAGTTTCTTCTTCTCAATCTTCTCCTCGCTCTATTATTCGGAAGAAAACTGTTTGTTTAAATTGGCGGCGATATGCAAAAAAATTTTTTAATAAAATTTGTTCCTAATGACACAATATCAACGACTTGTATTCAAATTCACGAAAATTGGTTTGAATTAATCATCATGTACACACGCGTTCATTTATCTGCTGAAATTGATGCAATTAACGGTCACCGGCAAGGTTAATAAATGGAATGCTCCTACATCGTATTGTGGAAAGTGCAATTAGAAGCGCTTGATTCATTCATAATGTCACCTTATGAAATTAAATTATATATTAATTTCATGTGAAATTGGAATATTCTTTTTACAATTTATTTATAGTTCTACATAGTAATATTTAATATGTTATATATGTTTATTTAAATTTTTAATGTCAAAATTCATAATTATCATTATTAAATTCCTAATTTATACCATTTCAAAAGTTATCTTGTTACAGACTCTAGATGTTAAAACCAAAAGTAGAAACCAATAGGGCGAAGGAGAATAACGTAATTATCAGTACGCAAAGTAATAAAGTAAAAAATCTTTATTCCTTTATTCCAAAATTGATGATGTTATTCAAATAACTTAAAATACAAAATTAGTGTGTGCATGTGTACATACTTTATATGTTAAAATTGAGTCACCAACAAATTACCAGATTTGTTTTAGAAATCTGTTAATAATATACTAAATAGTCAATTATAATTAAAAATATTAAAGTAATTTAAAATAAGAAAGTGACTTACCTTGACAAACACAGGAATCCTCTTAAAACTTCGGATTACAATTGATAAATGTTAAAATTAAACATTATCGCATTACAATAATGTAACCAGAAAACATACTTATAGAAGAGTCATGTACATAAAAAATGATAAATTTTCGGATGCATCCTACTGATCAACAGAGTAAATATTTGAAAGAGAAAGATCAACATAAACGAAACACTTAAAAACAATTAAGTCAAATGATCAAGATATATAGAAAAATAATTAAGCGATAAAACTTATTTTATATCTATTAAAAATAGATAAGTATGATATAAGCCTTCAATGTCAGAACGTAAATTAAGATCATTTTTTTACATATGAATATGAAGAAATTCAGAATTAATCTTTTGTTTAAAAACCGCCCGACATCAAATACTTTGACATTTTCTTAATTAAAATCATATTTAAAATGTTCTGTCATACCAATGCATTTTTTGCATGAAATTATCTCTTTTTTTATGAGAGAAGGGGTCAGTCTCACTAACTCCGATTGACCTAATCGATCGATAAGTATCAACTATGATTGGTTCAATTCTGCTGAATAGCAAATGCAATTGGTCAACTCCAATTAACAATAAATATACTAACAATCAATTCATTAAGTTAATCAGAGCTGTGAGCCTGGCCCAAGGTGTGAAAATAAAATTTACCTTAGTCCTTATAGAATATAGTCCTTATATAGTCCTTATACTACTGAACACTATTAATACTAATAGTATTTTGAAGTACTACAACATTACTACAGCACTACAACAGCACTAATGTGTAATACACTATTGCACTACTGCAAATTACTGCACTATTGCGCACTACTACGCCACTACATTACTGCTGTAGTGTAATAATAATGCAATAATATCTCAAAATGCTACTGCATAATAGTACTTTTCTACAAAGGACTTTATTAAAGAATGATTACCCTGCTGAGTTTACTTTCAATACTATTAATTCACATTTGAAGTTATTATTTCAAAAATGCAAAAACAAAACAATTTGTTGATTCAATTTTGCAGAGAATATATACACACTAATTTCATATTTCACTATTGAGGAGGACTTAAGAAAATAAGTCAACACGTACAAATTATTTAGGTGACGTCGTAAGTTTAAATTTGGAATTAAAATTTTTTATTTTATTACTTTGCGTACTGATACTTGCGCTGCGCTTTCATTCGCTTTATTGATTTCTACTTTTGATTTCTGTTTATATAAATTTCAAAGTCATAATGTCTTTAAAATGTTTTAAACTATCTATAAACAAAAAAAATTAATCAATTAATTGTCACAAAATTTATTCGAATATTAAGATTGAATCCAATTATTTAAGGGTAAACAATTTTAAAAAATACGAAGATATTATCTGATTTTATTTTTTTAAATAAAACTTATATAGAAAGAAATTATAAAAGGTCTTTCAAAAGATTTTGAGAAAAAAAAATAAAATTTGATATATAATTTTTCATGCTTCGGATAATGTATTAAATATTACGGCTATGAGGATAAAATTTTAATAAATATATATACTTCAATATTATGTGTGAATAAAAATATAAAAAGTAATAAAAATTATCACATATTTAACATAGAATTGTTAATATATGAGTCATAATATTGATTAAAGTTATCACATTACAGATGCATTTTGTGTATATAAGTACATACAATCATAGTTTCAAATGTCATAATTGTAAAGTAATTATAACATAAGATTACAATGAGTGCTCATAAAGTTAATATACTTTACTTTCTTGTCACTTACAAGATTCAAAATTTATTCTATAATGTTACTTTATCAATTCTTGCGATATATCCTTGTAGGATTGTGAAATATATGGACTTGTTACGTATGTACATCCGGCAAATCTTATTGCAGGGATCGTAAAACAGTCACGTCCGACTCTCAGTAAACTGTCAAATGTCTGACCGAAGTTTATGCACACAAGGGAATATATCTTTATCACGATTTGCAAACACGTAATGCACAATTAAATGCCAAGTAATACGAACAGGGCGAAAATCTAGAAACAACAGAAATTTCATAATACAGAGTTACGTAAACTTATGTTGTAAAGGTGCGTCTGTTCTAGGAATATACGTGATTAAGCAAAGCAATTATTAGCACTTTACGGAGGATACACAATCTGTGCGATCTACGACGAGGGATAAATTGCAATTTCGTCACTCAGTGTTTGTGTTGCACTCTCTGTAAAGTGAAACGCGGGATGAGACATTGACTCTCAAATAATAGGTAAGTAAATCGCATACGTAAGTAAACCTAATTAATGAGTCTAAGATTGTTATGTCACATTTACATCTATGAAATATTACCATTATTATATTAATCCATGATGTATTGATATAAAATAATGACAAGTACAACATGAAAACAGCATCGATATGGAATCTGCATCGATAACAATAATTTATTTTTATATAAATACAGCGTTAATATATACATATATGTATTTATATCGATATTGTCTTAACAAAACCTACATTCGTGTGGAACAGAACGTAACTATGACCGTGATGAAATCTGATTCCACCATGACTACAATGAAGCGTCATTCGTTTTGACGTCTTAAGTATCATATTATATTAACCATTATTTCCCCTACAAACTACTTTTTTAAAGCGTATGGCTTAAAACAACTACTCTCTTAAAGCGTGTGCTTAAAAAAAAAATGATTCGTGACTGATTATGTTACTTTTTTTGAGATTTATGTTTAAAATAAAAAAAAATCATGGCCTCTCGCAGGGATCTCGCGCTTGAATTAATTATAATCTACAAATTTGTCAAAAGGTCATTTTGGTCGCAGTAAAAGACTCTAAATCACAGTAGAAATATAAATAGAGTTGTACGAATATGTATATATTTGAGAGCACAAATTAGTATAGTTGTACTGATGGCAAATACTTACGCTTATGGTAATATAAATTCGCAAGAAAGTCTTGTAAAAAATATAATAATGCAAAGAGCAAAAACAGTTATATAAAAATATCAATATAAGACAGAATAAATTTAAAAATATTTCTGTCAAAATCTAAATTCTTATTGCAGTCACAAAGTCATACGAGCCTTTCAATATTTTTTAATATATTGGAATGACAAAATATCTAGTGGAACACACTTCAGAATACTCAAAAAAACGAGCGAATTTATTTCAACAATTTAGTAATATACTTTAATAATAAATTTTTAATGAACTTTAATGAACTTTAATGCTTAAATTGTTTGTCTACAGTTTAAATTCATATCAGTTAAAGATTTATTAATACTTCTTTAGATATCATATATTTAATAATGAATTTGATTGAAAAAACAAATTTCCTAAATCTTAATATATATTTCTTTGAATATATAATACTAAATAAACATTTAATTATTTATAAGTATTTATTCAATAAAAAAAAAATTAAAAAGGAGTTAAATCAAATTAATGGTTTTTATATCAAATAAATATACGTTTTTATATTTAATAAATATTTACTTAAAATTATTTAAACAAGTATTTATTTTTAGTTTTCTTTGAATGTAGAAACCGGTTAAATCGTAGAATATACTTTAATATGTTGTTAAGGTAAGATATATATTTTATCATTTGAAATATTCATATTTCTTTTACACTCAAATTAAATTTGTGTATGATAATTTGAATATGTATGTCCAATCGAATTTGCTCTATCTTTAAGATATCTTATTTATCCCAATTTTGAACATGCGTGTTGTTTGAAGTAATTTTAATTTTCTTTTGTATGTTTCAATAGTGACCTATATTTTCGTAGAATTAATTTAATTATCTATTTGTATGCAGGATGTTAAATAATAGACGTAATTGATGTAGATAATGTATATTCATAATCAACTATCACCTATACACATCCTACATACATTATATTTCCTACATACATTATTGTGAAACGCACACCTTATATAGAATGTAAAGATTCACAATATAAATTAAAAAATTTATGTGATTGCTTGTTAAAAAAATTTGTTCGTTCGTGATTATTGTGCGATAGTGATTCTTGTAACAGAAACATTTAATCGTTCATTATTTATTACGAGTCGCTATAATAAAATGATAGATTTTAATTATTATCACGCATTGCGTAATTAACTTTAAGCGTTATATATAATGCGCTTTCATAACAATCGTTTTGCGAAATCGTTATTCGAGGCTATGCGATTAAACTTGAATTTAATATACAATAATTATTTACGGAAGACATACGGAATTCGGATGCCGTGCAACATCAAATCGCTTGTTAATTATGTAAGTAATAGTAATTCGATTGCCATCGGGTCACCTATGGAGTTATGTCAGAGCTGACAACAAATCGCTGATTTCTAATTGCATCCGCGTGTAATACTTTTATATAATTTTGTGCGCAATTTTATGATTTTTGGAATATTAATATCAAAATGTTTATAATCACATAACAATGCATAT
>NW_017259196.1:446864-453316 GCF_001594045.1 Atta colombica | reverse complement strand
AAAATTTTATAATGATAATAATTATAATAAATAATAAAATAATATTTCATTGCTTATTACAATCATATAAATTTTATAAACATCCTCTTGCTTATAATTCATTATTATTTTATTTGATTTTTAATCTAATTTAGCCTTAATGTCATTGTTTTTTTTTAGTAAATTTATCATTTGTAAGATGATTTCAGATATCTCGTATTTAAAATATGTTTTTTAAGTTATAAAAGATTTATACTTATATTTTTTATTCTCATAATAAATTAGTCTTGATTTAGTGTCATCACGTAGTAGCAATAATTAAAGAAATGCGACTGGCGTGATACTCGATAGTGAAAGCGACATAATGCCACGGAGAATCTTGATCGTTGTTCTATCGAGATAAATCGAAAAATATACTATTTACTTGTACATATATGAACTATAGTTTTGTTTATGATCAATAAACATTAAAACTAAATCGCTTTTTTCATATACGGATCTTCTAACGTCTTAATAATTTTTGCTTTCTATGAAGTGTGACAAATATTAATTTTCGGCTAATAGTGATGGTGTCTAAAAAATTTATTTATTTTAATTTGATTATTATAACAGCGTTAGAAATCGATAATGATTCGTGCTCTATATCGTGTCACAATTATTATGGAATTGACTTCGAGATATCGAAACAGTTTTGATATAAACGCGTTTTGATATAAAGTCTAAATACATAAACAGTCATTCAGAAGGCCACGAATGAATTTGATTCGTAGGTACATAATTGATTGTACAGCACGCTAGCATTTTAATTCAGATCATCGCTTGATTATCTCATATTCACGAGATCTCCTTTTATTTCCTAACGAAGCCTTTTTTTCTAATAAATTTATTTTGAATGAGAGCACGCGCCTTTTGCAATCAGATTTTTTATTCAAAACGCTTCTAATCGGATTCTAATGGAATCTAATCGATCCGAGAAATCGCTGTCGCGCCTTAAGATTTTCCATCTCTTCGTTGCAAGGCGATTGAACTCGCGATACTTCAATGACCGATTGAAGAGAGGAACGATATAATAATGTATGAATAATATTATACAATAAATATTAATTGACGCCATTAAATGATTGATCGCTGTTCTTTGGATGATTATATCCTTATCCGACAATGCACAACAGGGCTTTGTAACGTAGAGCATGCACCCCCAACGAATATAATATATTCCTTATCAATAATTTATATATGAAGTGGTGACATTTTCTTTTTATGTTAATTTTAACGTAATTTTATGAAATTTGTATAAGTATTTTAAAATTTGTGAAAAATAATGATAATTGCAAAAGATTAAATATCTAATAAGATGAACATCTAGATATTAAAATTACAAATTGAAATGGTTATCATAAATATTAACTTTAAGAAATATCTCTATTCAAAAGCTAAATAAAAAAACGTCATAATCACGCGTCCTAGACGCGTCGTTTCCATCAATTGCATGCACAAGACTGTTAAACAGTTAAAAGAAAAAAAAACAATTGTAATTTAATAACCATTATCGTACTATTATTGTTGATGCATCAATCGATATTGATATTGGTAAGTACTATCACCTACAAAAAGTCGAGATTATGATACCTAATGATGTATAACAATATATTAAACCTTCAGGTATGGATCATCAAATTCATTACAATACTATCGTAAACTATAAATGTCCACGTTCTGCGTAATTCCGACCAAGTGTAATACCACATATAGAGATTTTAGGGAATTGAAATTTGGGATCTCAATCACCTTTATTAATAATCTTGACCTTCTGCATATCTTCGAATGCCATATCGGCATCGCCCCATCCCCATATAGCTCCTTCATGCGAATGATGATGCTCATCACGATCATCCGTTTGCGCATATATTGAGCCGTCACCTGTTCGGGCCGCGCGTTTCTTTATCATACTGTGTTCTACACTCTTCAAATCATACGCCCAGCCGATCCAGGCGAAGAAATCAATGAAAGCGGTAGTAAAGTTTGCGCGATAGTTGCCCAATTCGGCAGCCTTATAATCCCATGGAAATATGTGATGGTAATTGTGCCATCCTTCGCCGCAAGCGATAATGCCAACGCTGAGGCTGTCAGTGGGGCTAATAGAACTGCGAAAAAGATAACGAATTTTCTTTATCGATTTCCATTCACATAGCTTTATGATTCGTACAATGAGATAAATGACAAAGGCGGATCTTGATCTGTCTCTCTTTCTAATGCTAAACTTCTAATCCATTACACTTTATATAGCTCAAGTCAACTGAAAACACAATACGCTATTTCACATTTCTCATCATCTTTACGTTGCATGTTTTGTTTTGCTATATACTATTATGTTTAATATGTATGTATTGTAGTATTGTAGTATTGTATATTAAAATAATGCTTATTTTATTAGTTGCAGGATTTTCTAAACGTTTTATCGACAATTGTCGTTAACTAGTGACAGTCTATAAGAGCTGCTCTTTCTTTCAGGATTATGCTGCCATTGGCTGTCGCTAATTAACGACAATCATCGATAAGACGAAGATAAGAAGAAGTTTAAAGAATCCCGCTACTGATGTTTCGTTATATCAACTATTAGCTATAATTTCACTTTTGCGTGCCTTGGTTTACTATTTCTCTATCTAATTTCCTTGTGCTTCATAGTACATGTAATGCTTTTTGTATAATGGTTTTTTTAAATTTAATTGTAATTATTACACACAATAAAATAAATAAATCTTTGATGATACTAACTTGTCATATGGTTTCATGCCCCATATGTGAGCCGCGGAATTCACTAGCCAAGTTAAATTCAGTGAGAGTGTGTATCTGAACAGGGTAGAATACCACGCGTATATAGGTTTTTCATTCCAAAAATGACACGGTATCCAGGTGGGAAGTAGGAAGCAAAAAATAGGCAGTAGGATGATGTAAAATCTGTAATATAAACAGATTTATTTTGATTTTTTTTGACGATTTAATAAAGTTTATTATTTTCCAGACACAAAATTAAGACATCTTTGGCGTTTAAAAGACACCTTAAAAACGTCTTATGTCTCAATTTTGGACTTTATATTATCTGGGTTTCTTTAAGAAAAAAATAGAATAATTTCATTTGTGAAATCTCACCAATTGATTTTATAAAAACGATATCTTTATCATACCTGCGTTGCCAGACAACGACGGCATCCTTCTCGAGGTCGCTCATATCGACTGTGGCTCCCTTATTAATAACATCAGGATGTTTTTGAACTAAAAGCCAACCTATGTGCGAAAAGAAAAAGCCTCTCTTCGCATTGTGCGGATCTGCGTCCGTGTCCGTAAATTTATGATGAACTCGGTGATCTCTCACCCACTCGTAAATGTGATTCTGCATGCAAAACGCACGTTAAATGATAATTACAAAAACATTCAAGAAATTCCTCTACAAAGAAATTTATTTCTTATAAACAATAAATCTTTTATATTTTTCAAGTAATTCTTTAAAAATATAAAGATTTATGAGAAATAAATTTCTCTGTAGAGAGGAATTTCTTGAATGTTTTTATTATATGTATATTTGCAATATATTATTTTAAATTATACTCTCTAAAACTTTTACAGTAAATTGTCATTCTAAAATTAAATCTCTGCACTCTTAAAGATTGAAAATTAAGTCACTCTATTTTTCAAGATTCAGTTTTCATTTCTTTTAATGAGATTTTATTTCGAAGAATTTAAAGAGTACATACAAGATAATAACTATGAATTATAATTTTATAATTTTAATTTATAATAATTGTTTTATGAATAGGGATCACGGGAGACTTACTTGAAAAGCCGTGGTTTGCATAAGCATAAGAATGACTCTCATCGGCCATTTTGCTTTGTAAGCCCGATGAGCCCACAGTCTGTGAGCACCTGCTGTAACACCGATAGCTGCGAAAGATCCAATTATTATAGCTGAAAGAATAAATAAAATCAATTTATAGCTGATAATTAAATCATTAAAATTATGAGATCTTTCGTAAATGAAATATTTGCAATTAATATTATTATTTTATAGAAATCTACTAGACTCTTTATATTATTTCTTCTCAAATTAATCAATGGCAATTCATAAAACAATGCTTAAATCTTAAGTCTTAAAAGATATATAAATAAAACGTACACCAAAGTGTTGTGTAAAATTTGGCAGCTGTTATTAAAATATACAATCCGTAAAGTGCACCGAGATGAAGATAGAGAAAAGCTATTATATTTCTCCAGACAATCTTCCACTGATATTTAGGCTTCAAGTTTTGTGCCTTTTGGATTAATAATTTTTGCGTTACTGCTTTCTCTGCCGCTTCTTTTTGCGATACATCTTGCTGAGAAGCTTCGAGGAATAAAGTCGCTGCATTGCCGAACAAATTTGGCGCCATGTTGAAATATCTATAACAAATATTTAATTGCTCTTAAGTTTCTCAAATTAAAAAAAGCTAATGTTATATTTGATATTTTAAAATGTTTACAACATATGTTGAAAGAGAGAGAGAGAGAGAGAGAGAAGGAAAATTAGTACATTGCGTCAATCTGCTTCGGATTTTCTTCAGTAACACAAGTTACACAAGTAACACAAGTAACTTTAGTACAAGTATAACATTTAAAAGTATTCTCCAAAAACTAATTAAAATTCTTCGAATTTCAAATAAATACTTTATTAGAAAAAAATAAAAGTTTAAATTTTAAGAGATTCAAGTTTTATTTATTATTTATTTATGTATAATTCTCTATAAATAATTAACACATAAACTTGAATATGGTTTTTGCATTTTATATAAAGGGTCTTTCAATAAGGACGCTCGATTTTTAAATGTAAATAAAACAAGTTATATGTGTGAAATCCACTCAATTTTTTTTTATTTGAAAGAATATTTTATGGCATTAAGTATGGAATATAACGTCACTCAAATGTCCGCCGCGGCTTCGCTTGGTGACACGTATTCGGGCGGTCCAATTTTTTCGCATAAATCTGGCTGAATTTGCTGGATGGCATTTGTTATATTGACTTTGAGAGAGATCAATTGTTTGCGGTTTATTCGTATAGATCTACGATTTAAGATAGCCCCAATGGAAGAAGTCTAAAGCGTTAAATCACACGATCTCGATGGCCAGTTCACGTCGCCGCCGCGCGAGATAACTAATCCTCAAATCGCTCGTGCAGAATCCCATCGTGTATGTGACACGTAGCGCCATTCTATTAGAACCACATGTTATCGGTATTCATATCATCCATTTTGGGCTACAAGAAGTTGCTTATCGATCTGTGCTCGCCGTTGACGGTTATGGTAACGCTTCGTTTTGAAAGAAGTACGAACCGATGATTCCACCAGATCAAAATCCGCATCAAACAGTGACTTTCTCGAGATGTATTTGGAGCTGGTGTATCTCGCTATGGTTGGTATCGTCCCAAATTCGACAATTTTGCTTGTTCACATATCCATTCATCCAAAAATGGGCCTCATCGCTAAAAATGATTTGTTTGGCGAAATTTGGGTTAACTTCCAACTGCTCCAGAATCCAATCAGCGAACACACGGCGTTGTCTATGGTCGTTTATCTTAAGTTCCTGGATCAGTTGAATTTTATAGGGGTGCAGACCCAAGTCCCGACGCAAAATTCGCCAAGTTGAAGTCACAGAAAGGCCAAGTGAATGACGAGAAATTGATCACCTTGGGTTTTCCCGTACACTCTCACGCACAGCAGCGATGTTTTCAGCAGACCTTGTGTTTCGGCGACATACTGGTGTTGACTGATTATTTATCGAACCGGTTGACTCGAATTTGGCCACCAAACGTCGAATAGTTGACTCGGCAGGACGGTTGTGATGAGGATAAAAATCATGTAATGCGCGGAACGTTTCTCGAACGGCACTGATTTTGATGATAAAATTTTATGATTTGCACACGTTACTCAACACTATGACCTTCCATGGTGATTTGCCATACACTACTAAACAATTCACAACAAATTTGACAGATGTCACTTTAACTGACTACTATGATCTAACAAATTTCGAGCGTCCCTATTGACAGACCCTATTATGAAGATTGCGCATTAATTATCATTAATTAATGCTTTACGTGCTAATCGTCTACGAATCATTCATTTTTTAATTAAATACGTAGTCTTGTGTATTTAACAAAATTGATGATAAAATAGCAATCAATACTAGCAAGAAGAAAAAAAAGAAGAAATCAATATCAATGAATCTTAAAAAATTCTTTTTATTATGAATATTTAAGGAGGTTGTAAAACAAATGCAATATGTTAAGAATTACATGAAAAAATTACAGATTATTCTAAATTGCATTTAAAAGTGATACAAAAAAATTAAAGACAGTTGATCATCTGGATCAAAAGTTATTTTAATAAAAAATAATATTTTTTAAATTTATACTTTAATAGAAATATATGAAAATGTATTATAAA
>NW_017259196.1:443965-446816 GCF_001594045.1 Atta colombica | reverse complement strand
TTTATTTATAACAATAAAATTAATAATCAATAAAAATAAAAATAATAAAAATAAAAACAATATAAATAATAATAATAAAACTAATATCAAATAAAATTAATAATAATGTATCAAAATGATGCTCAATAAAAAATTGTTATAAATACAACTTTCTCATGTAGTTTGTTTAAAGCGTAATATTAATATATGTGTTTTTTGTCCTTACAACCTCCATAACTTCTGTCGTTTCTTCTACATGGAGAGGAATCGAATGGCCTCCACATTAGCATCATTAATAAAAGATTCATGATTCTTTGACGACTCTCGATATACATTATGTACGCAACGATCTTGTTATAGCTTTCCAGAACATTACGTGTGGTTAATATATGGGACGGTTAATATATACGTGGAAAGTGCACATGCAAAAAAAGAAGGAATTTTTTAAACGTTGCGCTTTCAACACATCGAATATCCGCGGTTTGTCTCGCGAAGAATATATAATTTTGAATTGTGTACGAAGCAGTGTTGTCTACGAAGCAGAATACCGTCTTCGCATAAACACGCTGATGTCAACCACACTAACAGCCCTTCACGACAAAGTGGTACAATTCTTGCATCAGAGCAACCTCGTAATCGCTGGTGATATTACATTAGCGTGCAATCTTGTTGCGGTTTAGTGAAGAATAGATTTTTATTTTATTAACCCTATCTTTGCAAAAGCGTCGAAAAATCAATTATTGAAATTATAATCTCTTATTTCAAATATTTCATTATATTTTGTGTGCTGCGACTCTTAAAAAGTTATTACATAGCCAATTTAAAGCCAATAATTTAGAAACCACGAATTGAAGGATTTGATAGTACAAACAAAATGTCTAAAAGTAAAAATAACAAAAGCATGTTTGAAATTACTGATGATTACTTATTCCAACATAGTCAAAATAAGTCAAATTTTGATACTTCGCTCGACCTAAAACAAATCAGAATCAGAACTGAATACGTATTCTCCTTTATGTTAATTAGATAACAGTTATCTCTCCTCCATATACGGTCTTTAAGATTGATGACATGAAGACGACGCGAGTTATGTAGGTGCCCCACTTTTAATATTCCTTTCTTTTATTCTGCATTCTCTCGACATTGAGAGTTTACGGATAATTTAATGGAACCTGATTCACGATACTGTTACACATAGTATAAATCCTACATCCGGAATTAAATTATCGATTCCGCGTCGATGAATATTAACATTGGTGTTAATAATCTAATATATAACCGCAATATATTTAGTGTTTTATTATTGTAAATTATTCACTTTCTTGACAAAATTATATTATTATTTAAATCGAAAATGATTACGAATCATTTATCGAAAAACGATATCTGCGAGTTAGACAAAAAATTAACTTCTATTTTCTTTGACAAAATACTACATAGCTTTAATTTTGCTTGTAAACATGGAAAAAACATTCTTTTATCAGAGAAGAAAATGAAAATAAAACTCTTCAAAGATAATCATAGATTTCTTATTTTATTTTATACATAACGTTAACCTTTTGACATGTACAAAATATTGAAAGTATAAATCAAATTCTTTTGATATTTACTGGATAAATATCTTAAATAACGAACAGTTTAAATAATAATGTCGTATAATGTAATTATAAATGAAATTATAAATTATAAATGAAATAGTGATATATTATCACTTAATTTAGCTTAAAATATTGCAAATAATTTATATTTTTCTAGGACTTTATATAAGAAAAGTATTATTTAACTCTGAGACGGAAAAGAATGTTAATATCACGAATATTAGATTATCAAAAAACAAGAACAATTTTAATAAATATATATCTTTTTCCTTTTTTTTCTTTTTCTGTTTGTTTTACAATAATTATCGATAATATTAAATTTATATAATGATGTAAATACCTTTACCTGAACCGACAGAGTGACAGTATGTAAGTATATTTTATTCAATAAGAAATATAAATCTAAACGTTTCGACTTAATTCGAGTTCTCTTCAGCAAATACAATTAAAACGTTACAAACTAAACTACTATTGAAATTATAAATGCAAGTATTAAATCTGTTTGATGTGATCCATTTCAGTGAATATTAGATTGATGAAATATGAGAAGATAATTTCGCAAGATTCCTCGAATATATTATTTAACCCACGCAAAATAACATCAAAGTGACAATTTTATTATTTTAAAAGGCATTTATATCATTATATAGATTTATTTTAATTGAATCTCACTATGTGTTATCATATTGAATTAATATTAAATTGTTAATATTTAAATGTATCTGTATTATGTTACTTTTAATTTTCAGAATTGAAAATTAGAAGTAAAAGTTCAAATATTGCGTTAAAGATGTTGAACAATTATCTGTGACGAATATGTTTGTACAACACTGTTCTGTCAATCAACGTAGACATTTGCAAAACACAAATGCAACAGAGTTTGAGTGAATGCTTGACTTACGCTAATATTAACTCTTTACCTAGAGTAACCAGGTGGACGTGCTATTTTCAAAGTAGTTTATGCTCTTGTTCTTTAAGAGTATGTCATAAATTCTTACTTAACTGTTCAATTTACGACACTAGAATATAGCTAGAATAGTTAGAGGACATTCTAATTTTAAAGAAAAAGCTATCAAAGAGAGAGTCATATAATTAGTATAAACGTTAGTGTTACATTAAATTTTCATATAAATGAAATATATAAATCAGATTGAAAGAAATTTAATAATTGCACATGAAGATCATTATCAGAGTCAGCTATAGTTCTTATTACTCGCTTTAAGAAAAATCGCAACAGAATTTTAAACAAAATTCTATTTATAATTTTATGTACT
>NW_017259196.1:430469-443865 GCF_001594045.1 Atta colombica | reverse complement strand
TAATTATTAGTCAATATGTATTAATATAGATTTAAAATGTTATCATAAATTATAATTAATCAGATCAATTCAAACAGGCTTTTAAAATTATAAATAATTAAAAATAAATAATTAAAAATTATAAATAATTAAAAATAATTAATTTATGACTGAAATTATGCAAGCTATTTGAAGTGTACATGTATTTTAGTAAACAACTATAATTATTCCTATATTGTCCGTTTAATTGTATTTGCTTGTATTTCGAATAAGTATTTATTCGAGGCTAATTTGAAATACAAGCGAATAAATAAAATCTGTCTGTTTCTTAATTATCATTAATTAACAAGTTCATTTTTGTTTTTCAACGCACATACCAATAGTAAATATCATTTTTCTTGTACTTTAGTGATTGAAAGAGAAAAGATCTACGTAACTAAAGGTTAATTACGAATTCACAAGTCAGTAGTACAGCTATCACGTCGCTTTTTGCAACTGTATTGCTGTCATGCAAGTAGTAAGGAATGGGTGTGAATAATCCTCGTGAAAGCGCTGTCGAAAATATATATCTTCCTAACTCATAATCAACACGATTTTATGATAATAGGACAGTCTACAACAAGAATAAAGCAGCTTTAAATTAAAATTACAATTCACTTCTATTCAATTCTTAATAAAAATGTCACAAGTTAAATGTACAAGTTAAATATATCTTAAAATAAAAAACTCTTATTTTTAAATTAATTTTTTCTAGATATAAAATATAAAGTAAATAAATTGAATAAATAAATGAACAAAATAAATAAAATTAATACGGTATAATTAACTCATTAACAGATAATTAACTTGAAGCTAATAATAACACACATAATAATCATAAAAATAATATGTAAAATCCAACGTTAAATGCAATCGAAATTACTTCTAGATTGAACAGGCTTCACAGTGTGTTGCACTTACGCGTGCGTTTCTCTTCCGGAACGTAGGCTCGGCACGGAGAAGTGTCATCTCAGTAAAAGTGCTTGCGGCACTTCAAAACGGTACATGTAGTCGAACAAAACGTTCAAGGTGGAGAAAGGGGGACTATGATGGAGGAAAGGTAGAGAAACGAAAAAGAACATAAATAATGCTATGCTTGAGCAGGAACAGGTTCTCCGGAAAGCAGGCCAATGGCATCTTTAAGGTCATTGCCAATTGCGGATCGAAATTCCTAGACTTTTATAACAGGTCTGAAGCATGCTAGACGGGATCGTGTAGTATCATATCTCTGACAGGTTTCATTGCATTTGCTATACGATAAGGAAATTATACAAAAACTGACCGCAATGTGATTTTTATAACCATCACGACAAATGCAACAAGCTAGTGAGTTGCATATGAGCATATTTTGTTATTTGTTTATGAAATAAAAATATGCTGCAAGATATGATTGGCTATTCAACAGAATGTCTATTTTACAATTGTTGATTTTAAATTTTCTTTGCACTGATTGGATTATATTTTTAGATTCAGAGGTCTTATTTGAGCAAAGAAAATTTCCTGCAGTTGCAAAATAAACATTTTGCTGAACGCAATCATTGAGTGAATAATTATGATGTTTTTCAGAGAAATATGATGAAGCAAAAAACAATAATTATTGAATACGAATTATTGATAATTGAATTAAAAATTTGAAACGCAGAAATAATTTTTTAATTGTTATTATAAATGAAGATAGATTATTTTTCGAATTATTAATGACCGAAAATGAACCAGATGCTCATCGATAATCATGAAAAGAAACGG
This sequence comes from Atta colombica, assembly GCF_001594045.1. Lineage (NCBI taxonomy): Eukaryota > Metazoa > Arthropoda > Insecta > Hymenoptera > Formicidae > Atta > Atta colombica. Next base: position 442,101 of record NW_017259196.1, on the reverse strand, counting down.
AGGATGTTAAAGAGTAACACTGACCTACTAATCCTATAGCACGTAACGTTTTCTCTCTTGAGATTCAACGTATGTTGCTACATGTAGTCTAACAAATAACGTACAACTTTCTCTCAAGGCGAAACGTACTCTTTAATTTGTGATATCGCATCTATATATTTATTCAATAATTGCAATTCAAGTAATATAACAAATGTACATTCTTCAAAAGACCTTCCAAAAATAGTATAAATTTTGCTTCTCTTAGAAAGATGCGCTTTCGTGTGTCCTTCGTTATATACAACACAATTACTAATTGCAAAAAGTAACATGCGTAGAAGCTGCAGAATGAAATTAGTATATTAATGTATCCCGAATGTATCATCGTGGTTTAGCTCATCTTAAATAAATCACAACATTTATTCGATGTCATAGATTATGAAAATGGAATCATTTTCGAAAATTGATTAACGATTAGAATAATACGATTGAATAATAAATCTTTACATATCATATTCTTTGAAGCGAATATAATAAAGAATATAATGTAATAATAATATAAACATGCGAAAATAATACAATAAAAAGTTTGATGCTCATGAAAGATTACTATAATTATTTTTTATACTGCAATGAGGGAAATTTTCTTTTCGTGTCGGTATTTTGTTAATATTACCTTTCTGTTTCTATATTTTCATTTCTCCATAATTTTACTTTCAGTTTCACGAATTGCATACAAACGAAACATGAACAAATGTTGCAACATAATTGTGTTACAGCGAAATTACTCTCACCCACTAACATACGAGTCGCTTTACTATACTTTGATCTCGAAACTACGTATTATACACAGTGCGTTTCTTTAAATCATTGCGTGCGTCATACAGAAAACACATGTATATTAATAAGATGGAATTTGACCATGTTGGAAAATTAACTTTGTACTTTACTTAATATTATATTAATATTATTGCATCTATATCTAAAAATATCAAACATCAATTATATTATCTTATACAAATTTATATAAAATATGAGTCTCTTCTAAAAAAATGAATTATTATATAACGAATTATTGCTGCATGTCACAGACATGTCATATACCACCTGCGTGGAAGTTTTCATACTGTGTGTGTTGCATAAATTAAAAACTATTTATTATTATTAGTAATTTTCGCCTTTGTTAATTTGCAGATTCTGTACATTCAATTTTTGTTCGTAAAATTGACTGATCGAGAAAAAGATGTCTGCCTACATTTAAGAGGAAATATTCATATGATTATATGTTATGTCGCGTGTATCAAGTCTATTAAGAATTATTAGAATATATATATATATATTAGAATATATATAATATGAGATTCTATTCAATTTCACTCTAATAGGTAAGACAACCATTCAAGAAAGTGTGCCATATAGGAAATTTGTCAGCAACAGATGGAAAGAAGAATCAGTCGCAAAAAATTCACCCTGACGTACAATCGCTATACTTAGGCAAGATTTTATTTTTAAGTAGCATCTAAGTACCTGAATTGAATAAGGCCCAGGCACTAAATAAGGTCCACTTTTAAATTTATTACATTAAAACTTGCTTTCTGCACTATATACTTAAAAGATGTGTCATAGGAAATAGATAAAAAAGGATTAAAGAATTGGAAGCAATACAGATTGAATCGGTAGCAACACGTTTGTTTAATATAATAAAAACTTATGTATATAAGGCTAGTATGAACTATTTTTATAACAATCCGCTGCAAAATTTACCAGTATACAATGTTTCATAATTTATTATAATATTATTTAACTAAATAACTAAATAAAATAACTAAATAACTAAATAACTAAATATTTAACTAAATAAAATAACGATAATGAAAAATAACTAATAAATAAATTTTTTGAAATAAGTACAAGCATTTTTTTTTTAAACAATGTATTTATTAAATAAGGCTCACTTATATGATTTTATTATAGCTAGTGTATTTTTATTATAGCTATTATTATTTGTTTATTATATGTGGAGTTTACGCCAGAGAATAAGATGTTCAATGCTGTTATTTTTTAAGAAGTCAAAATTGCATTCAAATTGCTAAAAATTTCCGAAGAATTAATTACAAAATTAAAGATAATTGTAATATTTGAGAGTAGAGTAAGTTCTAAGGAATTTTATTTCTACGATTAATAATCATTTTAAAACTTATTTAGAAAGAAAATATTAACCTTTTTTGTTATTTTTAATCTATTTTTTATTTGGACTTCATTATATATTTATGCATATTTATATACATGTAATAAGTCAATGTCAGAGTTTAATAAAATTTTTTTTCGTTCATTTACATATATTCTATATAAACAATATATTTTATTTTTGAGAATAAATGAAATGAAGATTTAATTCTCACTTAGTTTATTTCAATCCCCATAAATAGAATTTAAAAAAAATAAAATATATTAGGACCTTATTCAGTTCAGATCTTATTTAAATCACTGAAGTAATTGAGAAAACGCTACTGAAAAAAAGAGTATGCAATATGTACACATAAATAAAACTACACGAAAAGAAGATTTTGCTAATAATTTAGGTAGATTTGAAAATAATTTTGTTAGATCAACAAAATAATTATGTAGGAAACTCAAGCATGATAAACAATGTTGCACAACATTTTTATATTCTAGTTTAACCTTTTTTTATATAATTATTTTAATAGTTCACAACAAAATTATTGTTAAATCTGTTTTTAATGATATTTTTAGATATTTCGGCAAAACCATTTTTTCTATGTATAATTTAAAAACTGCTTTTTATTACTTTTTATATATTGTTTCCTTTTTACAATAATTTTTATATAAACTTTTATATAGTACTAAATTTTTATATAAAAGTAAAAGATTTCCGTATTTTACGAAATTATAATCATACAATAAAATATACCTGTACAAACAACAAATATTTCAACATTATAGCGGAATTATTCTGTTTCAATGAAAGGTTTTCTTTTTTGTTATCTGACAACTAACTATTACTTACCTATCTATCTAAAAAGCAATGAGCGAAACGAAAGGCAGCACGCAATTTTTAATTTAAATAAGATAACGTAACAAATTTATACAAAGTGATACAAATACATGCATGTAATCATGCAATGTAATCGTAATTGTATTTAACTTTTTCTTAAATTGACAGAAATATGTAGCACATATATGTATAAATATTATTGGATAAAGAATAAAATGATTCTATGATTCGAATTATTTCACCTTGCACAGATTTTAAAGGGAAAAATTTTAATATAAAACTCTATCCTTTTGTCGATTGCTAATAATTCACCCTAAATATCCAGAGAAGTATCTAGCGTATTGCTAATATCTTTCTCTTAATTCTATAGTGATAGTTATGTTTAATGCGGTATGTATAATTGTCAATTGACAGTTTAAAAGTGAAAAAAGTAGACGAATTAATGACTTACAACTTGAGCGGCGAATGTACGAGATCACGAGTACCTTGATGTGGAATAAATTCGAGAGAACAAGAAACACGAGGATGTGATTCTCTTGGTCCGACTTGATGGCGAGTTCACTATGAAATACCGAGATGCTGCAGCGTATGTCCTACTTATCAGCTCTGCGCCTCCTCACGTAAAATGACGACAATCGTCAACGAAGCCCCCCGCTCGTCATGTCGGTTGTTCTAAAAAGCTGGGGCTCTTACAGAAGCAAGCGACGGAAGTGACAGGTTGCAAAAACCGAGAGTTGTATGATTCGCTTTCTCGAAATCGATTATTCCTATTGGATAAAAGGCACATCTATTCCCATGTTCTCAATTCGCGATTTCGATGTCACGTTACGCTTTGCTACTTCGATTGTTATATGCAAATCACGTACGCAATAATTCATAACTCTATATAGCAATGTTTGTAAAGCATGATTCAGTATTTTTTAAAATTCCTTTGTATGTATACCTATACTGAAAAAGACTGATCGAAAATTTTTTTAATTGACTCTATCTATTTAATGATATTATACGAGAGTAAGTCAATAAGTTTTTAGAAAAACACAGTAAAACACATTTTTTTTGATCGATTCATTTTTATTTCTCAACATAGTCTTCTTTTAGCTCAATATATTTGCTCCAACGATTTTCCAATTTTTTCAAGCCGTTCGAATAATATGATTTGTCCAACTCTTCAAATAAGCTTCTATCTCTATGAGTTGCTCTCTGGTGAATCTCTTTCCTCCGAATCATTTCTTCAGGTTGGAAGCAGGAAATAGTCGCAGGGAGCTAAATCTGGCGAATATGCTGGATGAGGAAGCAATTCGTAGCGGAATTCGTTTTGGCCATCGGTATCGGGCACGTGTGAATTTGTGCATTATCTTGATGGAAGAGCACTTTCTTCTTCGTCAAATGGGGATGTTTTTTCTTTAAAATGTTGTTGAATGGTTCAATAAGGCCATATAATATAAATAATCGCCATTGATCGTTTGCTTCGACGGAAGGTAATCGATATGAATTATATCCAAAAAACTGTGGCCATCACCTTTCCGACCGACTTTATGAACTTTGCCTTCTTCGGAGCTAGTTCATAGGTGAAGTCCATTGTTTTAACTGTTTCTTCGTCTCGGGTGTGAAGTAATGGATCCATGTTTCGTTCACAGTAATGAATCGACGCAGAAATTCATCTGGATTACGTTGAAACATCTCCAAACATTGTTTTGAAATCATCACACGGTCGCGCTTATGATCCACAGTGAACACAAACACGGCACCCACCTTGCCGATAGCTTTTTCATACTCAATTGTTCGTGCAAAATTAAAATCACTGTGTCTGTGGCCTCAACAAGCTCACGCATTTTCACTTATCGATCAGTCAAAAATATCATGGATTTTATCGATGATTTCTAGCAGTCTCAATTGAACGTCTCGAACAAGGTGCATCACATGTAGATGTATGACCACGTTTAAATTCATTCACCCAATTGTAGTCGCAAACACTGCAGATGTGCTATGAATATTATCCAATTCGGCTTTGATTTCTTTCGGTGTTAAATCTTTCATATATAGATGTTTGATCACTGCATGAAACTCGTTTTTTTTTATTTTGCAAAAAATACAAAGATTGTTCGCTTTAATCATCTATAGAAATGAAATTACACGCGATGAATTCCGCTCAAAATTTGACAGTCATCAGCTGAGAGATTATTTATCAACAAGTAATATATAACACTGCTCTCTGACAGATTTTCTAAGAACTTATTAATTTGTCCGTATTTAAGGGGATCCTAAAGTCGTTTATAAATAGAAAAAAAGATTTTCTCTGCCGCAACTAATCTTGATTTGTTATAATTAGGATAACCAAAATATACATTGGGCATGTTTTTTTTGTTTGACTAATAAAGAAATAAACTAAATATAAATTCATAAGAAATTATGTATTTTGAGTTCTATATGTTAGCAGATTTCGCATATAAGAGCATATTTTTATATATTTCGCCTACCGTGTGTACAATATTTACATATTTTATCTATTTTTTTTGTATATTTCACATCGTTTTCTAATTTTTTTCTATCTATTTTGATTGTATATTTCACAACGTTTTTCTAATTTAAATTTATAATTAGTTTTTTCTTATAATAATAAATAGGATTTTTCTTTAAGATAAGTTTTTCTCAATCAGAAATATGCTACAACATATTTTATATTTTTGAAAAAGGAATTGATTAGATAAATGATTCCTACACGCCGCGATGCATTGGTGATGTCAGAGAAATTATAAGGAGAAAAAGATTTCGCGCTTTTACATTCAGTCTTCTATATTTCTGTCATACGTATCATCAAAGACTCTGTGCAATAAAAAAATAATTTTTAAATATATATTCCTTCCTTTACAGCATTTTTTTCAATTTCACAGCATATTTTAGACGCTTAAAAAGGCATTTTTACAGCAATTTTGGTTGCGTTAGTTATAATATATTTGCTGCCGTAATTATGAATTTATAAATTCATAATTACTACAGCGAAATGGTTTACTGTTGCTGCTATATAGATATTACAGATAAGACATTAGCTATGATATCTATATTTTAACTGTTCATATTTTACGCCTGCCATTTAGTTATCACATATAGTTTTTATAGTTACAACAGCTACTTTCTTTTCCGTATTATCGACTAAAGCTAGCAAGAAATCAGTAGAATCACATCGGATCGGAATTTTTAGTATACTCATTTTATACTAAATTGTAGTATACAATTACCATTATAAAAAATTACCATTAATGGTAATTTTGTACCACATTTTGAAAAAAATCATGGCGGTGCTGGTTTAATATTAAACTTATTCAAAATAGTATTTCAAAATAAAAAATTCAATTCAAAAGAAAAATAATATCAGAAATCAATATAAACTTATTTTTAATCGCTAACGTTTTTGCGTATATTCTGAGTTATATTCTGAAATGCATGTATATTGAATTGACAAAAAAAGGAAAAATATGCATTGACAGAAAGATTAAACACTATGACCTTTTTAAAGGAACTAACGACCTTTTTAATTTTCATTGAAAGCTGATAGTTTCATAGAATACAAAGCATTGATGTTAATACAATGATGATTTTCATAAATTCTATTCTTTTCAATATTTAATTATTTCCAATATTTACTTACTAAGAAATATAAATTCGTTACATAAAATAATGTTATTTCTGGAATAACCTTTAAATCGCTTTTATATATATATATATATATATACATAACTATCATATTCAATCCCAAATACATTAAAAAAAACCTTATAATTAGAGGTAAAGATAGACTAAATCATTTAGCTAATCAAAATGTTGTATATAAAATTTCTTGTGAAGCTAGTTATGTACGTACAAGTCAAAAGAAAATTAAAAACAAGTGAAAATGAATATATTTCGACATTAATAAAAAGACTGGTTCTCCATTGGTGATTACTGACCGTAACTATAACCAATTTTGGAAAGATGTAAAGATCTTAGACAAAGAAACCGTCGTACAATAAAAGATTGATCTCCGAAATGATTTACACAAAAAAAATTGAGATTAAACAAACAAAACGACATGGAAACATTATCTAATTCTTATAATATATCTACAAATTTTGCAGCCTTCTTCTCTTTCCTAATTTTTTGTCCTTTTCTTTTTCTTTTGTTCCTTTCCTATCTTTATTCTCCTTCCAATCTCATCCCCTCTCTTAACAAGATAATATACAGCAATAGAATGTCACTCATACTTGATAATATAATATAAGCAATTTGACTGAACTGGTTTCAATTTTTATCTCTGATCGCATGCTTCTTACGAATTAAATAGACTCATTATTTCAATTACTGATTATGTCCTGGTTTACCAATCGCAATTGAGGTATGTGTACAATAATTTTATTTATTAACACATTTTAATATAGTTGTCTATTAAAATAAGAATTGTATATATTAATAATTTTGCACATAACGACAATTTATTTATTGTTACTTTAATTCTTATAATCTATTTTATTAATTTGATAATAGAATGTGTGTTGGTATTTTTATTTATTTAATGACTCATTAATAATTCAATATTTTTATCATTATGGACTTATTGCGACTATTATAATGGAAGAATATAACCGATAATATTACCAGAACGAAAAACATTGCATTATGCGGAAGATAGATAGAATAAATACTACCAACTTTTTGCATAACTATAAATTGTATAATTTTAACCAATTTATTAATTTTGTCAAATTTACATTTAATTTCTTTACTGAGGATGACCTAATAAGATCAAAACTTATGTTCTAAGAATTTGAAATTTGCAAGGAAAAACGTAAAAATCGTTTTTAGAAAACTAAAAAGAACTTAGTAGGTTTTGACGCCGATTAGAGCAGCAACATTGACGACAGACGTTCCTACACGGAATACTTTTTCCAGTTAGTAAATGCGGCAGTTAGCTGGTCTTCCCGCAAATAAAAGTCAGTTACACTATCCAGCACTGAGGCAGAACATATGTCATTCTCCGAAACCGCCAAAGAGACAGTACATCTTAGGAAGTAGATGGAAAAAATTTTGGGACTTTATCAAGAAATAACCATCTATAATAACCATTTATAAATCAAGGTGCAGGCCATATGATCAGGAATTCAGTTCATCATGAAAGGGCCAAATATATCGACATCAGATGTCACCACATCAGAGATGTCATAGGAATAATAAAAGTGGAATACCAATCGACAGAAGAGATACCAGCTGATGTTTTAACAAAAGCTCTCATTTCAGAAAAGCATAAGAGATGCATGAAAGAAATGAGCCTGAAATTATAGAGCGATACCAGATATTGTTTTGTTTGTTTGTGTTTCTGTATCTGTTTCAGATCGTCCCAAATTGTTTCTTAAGAGGGGATGTTGGATAATCAAATCAATCTATTTGTGGCGATATCTCTAACGCTTGACCAGACCAATCACTGAAGCGCATGGGCGCAAATTTCGTTTTTCCCGTCTATGGAGTTTTATATTCATGTTCTTTTTGCCTTTAGAGATCTCTATCTATCTTTCTTAACATTATACATGCCTTGCCCCTGTATATCTCAGACCGAATAAAAATAGCGTTTTGTATTCTCTTAAGTGCCATATCTGTATTATTTCATATAACTCTCACAGAGAAATAAAAGAATATGCTTTTATTATATTATTATTTTTCTTTTTTTTTCATTCTCCTTTTGATAGTTTTTAATTGCTTGAAAAAGGAGAATATTTTTTTTAATCATTATACCGCTATTGAGAAGCAAATAGGCGATATAAATAAAATCCGAAAAATCAAAGTTGCATTTTTTTAGGTACTTCTTGTTCCTTCAACATTTTTCGGTTTTATCCTATCTACAGCAGTACCTGTTTATGTATGGAACGAGACATGGGACAGGACTATTGTATCGTAAATATTCAAGATACAAATATTCATGACTACGTTAAATGCCATATGATCTATCTATCAATAGTATTGCTCATATGTGATTAAGCCATACGATAAATGCATAATTTGAATGCGTAATTTGAATATGTAATCACGATATATTGAGTATGGGAAAAAGTTCGTGGCATTTTTCCTGCTAGATGGCATTAAATGCTCAGCAGTCGGCAACTACTAATCGCATCGGCAACACTAGACGTGCGTTTAAAAAGTGACATTTTAATCTTTGTTTTGAGCCGAAAAAGATTGAAATCGGTGAAGTGGATCAAAAGTTATTTTATTTTGAAAATGGAAATAAATAAGGAAAAAGTTCGCTACATTTTGCAATATCACTACGATAAAGGCAAGAATGCTGCACAGACTTGTGAAAAAATTTGTGCTATTTACGAAGATACTCTATCAAAATCAGCAACACGGAAATAGTTCGCTCGCTTTCGTGCTGGAAATTTCGATGTGAAAGATGAAAGATCGCTCCGGTCGATCATCACTGAAAAGTCCGATGAAATCATGGTAAAAGTCGAACGTGATAAGCATGTGAGCACTATGGAGATTGCCAGGGAACTAGGCATCGACCACAAAACAGTTTTAAATCATTTACACAAAGCTGGATACAAAAAGAAGCTCGATGTTTGGGTTCCTCACAAGTTGAATGTTAGGAACATGACTGAATTAACATTTGTGATACGCTACTGAAACGGAATGAAATTGAACCATTTCTGAAGAGAATGATAACTGGTGATGAAAAATGGATCACCTACGACAATCCAACTAGAAAAAGATCATGGATAAGAAAACGAGAGAAGGCGCAAGCAATCGCAAAACCTGGATTGACGAGGAAGAAGGAAATGTTGTGTGTGTGTGGTGGAAGCGAATCGTTCACTATGAGTTGTTATCGTCCAATCAAACAATTAATTCCGAACTCTACTGTGAACAATTGCAGAGATTACAACAAGCAATTGAGAGGAAGAATTAATCTAAGCGGCTAGAATTAATCAGTAAGAGAGGTGTTGTCTTCCATCACGACAACGCTCGACCACACACATCTTTGATGACTCGGCAAAAATTGCGAGAGCTTGGCTGGGAAATTTTAATGCATCCACCGTATAGTCCTGATATACCACCCTCAGACTATCATTTATTTAGGTCTCTGCAGAACTCTCTCTGTAAAGCTAACTTCAAAAGAGACCTGTGAAAATCACTTGAAGCAGTTTTTCGATCAGAAACCACAGAAGTTCTATCGCGGATATGCGGATATGTTCTATATGGAATTATGACTCTGCCCCAAAAATGGCAAAATATTATAGAAAATAATGGAGATATTTTGTTTAAATAAATTGATTTCAATACTCTAAGAGAAATACTTTAATTTTACTAAAAAATCGCCACGAACTTTTTCCCATACTCAATAATTTAAAATTTGTATTTTTACAGTTGAGTAATAAAAATTCTTATTTCGTGCAGAGAAAATGTATCAAATTTTCATAATTTTAATGAATTTATTCCGCTACCGATAGCGAATAATTGTCTTACCATTAAATAATTACTCCTTAAATATGTACCAATCATTATGATAACAGCTGATATATGCTATACTCAACTTAATTCGACTGCTTATATCTTTTATAAAAATAAACATATCATAAAATATTTTTGTTAATTGAAATGTAAGATATTAAGAAACATAATGGTAGCAAGTAACTAAGCAAATATATGTATGTCTTCCCATACTGCACAGAACTGTCCAAAGACGTCCAAAGGACATCCCATATCGTAAAGATGTTTTCAAAATGTCCTTCGGATAAAATATGTTGTGTGGGTTTATTAATAAAAAGGCGATAAGCAATGAAAAAAAAATTGGAAAAAATAGTGGAACAAAAGTCGAATATGCTATGTCAAAAAGGCATTTAGAAGTTAACATATTCGAGAGAAAATAGATGCATTTTTATTGATCTTAAGGATTTTTAATATAATTATAAACACGAATTAATTACAGCTATCATTTTCAGGAACATAAAACCGAGACAACAATTTTGTTAATTTTCTAACAATAGGAGAAGGTTATCACAAATTCTACCACGTGTTTCCATGGGATCACAGATGACCGGAAAAAGGAAATAATAGATTTAATTATATCACATTTTTTATCAATATTTGCGCAAAATTAAGACAAGCCTATAATCTTAAATATCCATCCGAGAAATCTCATAAAATTGTTTTGTATTAAACAATGGAGACAGGACCCATCCTATATTGTCCGAAGTACCGATGCCGGAATCTGATTAGTTGTAAGCTAGAAAAAGTCAGACAAGGTACGTGCGTCAAACCTTAGTCAAAGATGTATCTAGTTTTAAAAATATTTCAGAAATATGAATATTTGAGAGAAGAGACATCAAAGATATTTTTTCTTCTGTATTTCTGTATAGAATTTTTGTAAATAGACCTTTGTTTATAATAACTGTAATATTCCATAGGTATATGTCAATGTCTATTAGGTACTTTAATTTAAACTAACGATAAATATTATTACAAAATTAGTCAATAATGTGTATCAAAGAGCAATGTAAATTTTTGTTTTTGAATCTAAATATTATGAGTCAGTTTTAAAAAATTTCTTTCCTTAAACAAAAAAAATTATGATAATATTCTGGATCCTTAATGTTTTATTTATACATTTTAGTAAAA
>NW_017259196.1:425062-430369 GCF_001594045.1 Atta colombica | reverse complement strand
TAAAATAATAAAGTTATTAATCTTTTCATCAATCGTATTCATTTCAAGATCAACATTAAAAATTTTTATATTGCTTGTCATTACCTAGTTACTAGGTTATACGTAGATATCCTGTTAATAATAATTCTAAAATTAATATTTTTCTTTTTAATTTAAAATTATAATTCTAAAAACGCTTCTAAATGGCATGACCAATGTATATGCTAATTTTGCACATCCATTAATTATTGGCTACATTCAATACGGATAATTATGTATATCATGTATATGTATGATATTTGTTAATATTGATGAATGTTAGCCTTCTGGAAACGCTTTATAGTGAACAAAATGTACAGTGAGAGGAAATAGTCTTCGTACAAGACAATTGTTATAAAAAAAAGCTTTATTTGTAGAAAATAAACATTAATTAGCAATTTTATATGATGAATATATTCTGTTCTAACAAAAACAAAAGGAAGTTTCGCATGTATTCCTGATTTTAGAAAAAATTTCTCGTCTGTACGAATATTTTTTGAGCAAACAATACAATTTTTAAATTTCGCTTATTTTTCAGATGATATATTTTGTACAATTAATACATAATCTTTTTGGTATACAGGATGTTTGGAAATAATCGCCAAATATTTCATAGGCAGGTAGAGCAGACTAAACTGAGTCGAAAAGTCCTCTATCATTTTGTAAATTTCTCCAATAGTTAATACAGTTTATTTTATTCTTTATGAATAAATTATTAATTATCCAACAAGAAATAATCATTAATTAAACATCGAATCGTTAAAGTGATATTCGCATAATAATAAATCATCGATTCGACATCAATTTGATGACTTTCTCGCTAGATAATATTTACTTTTTAAAAATAAAATTTTTTAAAAATATTTTTTTGTACGAATATTTTTTACACTCACTGTAAATATTTCAACTGATTCTAGTGTTTGAAAAATGGTTTTTTTTATGACTAGCGTGTCAACGCTACTTTTTTCCTCGCACTACTATATTCGCGATAATTCCTCTATGTTGATAATAATATTTTTGTAAATATTATGCATTAATAAAGAACAACATAAAAAACATTCCAGTACCATACAAAATATACAGCAGTGCATCTACTCAACACAATGTTGAATTGAAATATTGGCAATACGCATAAGACATTGAGTATATTAATATTTTATATACAGGTGTCTGGAAATAATCGCAAATATTTCATGGGCAAGTAGAACGGACTAAACTAAATCGAAAAGTCCTCTACCATTTTGTAAGTTTCCCCAATAGTTAATGAGATATTAATCCTTAAAGATATTACTTCGAATATTACTTCGAAGTGTATACACCTACCGATCGCGCGGACCGTGGGGAACGGGGATAGCTGGTAAGAGCGCCGTCCGAGCTATGGAGGCTTGCGGCGGTGTGCGCGGCGCGGGGCGCTTGCTAGCCAATCCCTAACTCGCAAACCCGCGCGCCAAGTGATCGGTAGACATATACACTTCGCAATAGTAGGTCGGGCGAGCGCGTGTATTCGGCTATCTTTAAGGATTAATATCTTATTAACTATTGGGGAAATTTACAAAATGGTAAAGGACTTTTCGATTCAGTTTAGTTCGCTCTACCTGCCTTTGAAATATTTGACGATTATTTTCAGACATCCTGTATATATAGATTTTTCGATAAAATGGATATATATCACAATTTTCTTTGTTCGGAGATTTTTTAAATATAGAATATAAACTTATTTTTAATCACTATTATTTCGGAAATTCTTTAAAATACAGAAGAGGATTGAATTTGTACTATTTTTTGTATTACCAAAAACGATAAAAATTTTATATTATATATATCATTTCCAAGAAAACATTGGCGCTGCTAATTTAATATTTAAACTGACAGTATCATAAAAAACAATATAAGGGTAAAAATTAATACAATAAATGAATTTGTACTAATTTATATTATTGAAAGTAAGTTAATACTTTACATGTTTTCTCCTTAGAATGACTTTATAGTATATTTACAATAGTTACAATGATATCTGTAATATGATATCTGTAATACGTTAGCAATTAAAAAAAAAAATAAAATGATGTTTTGAAGGTATCCGATTTGATGTAGAATGCCTCAAAGATTGTAAGTATATATGTAGAATAAAGTCATTTTAAGAAGAAAAAAATGTAAGAAAAATATTAACTTACTTTTAATGGTACAAATTAGTATGAATTCAATTGTGTTAATTTTTGCCTTTATGATGCTTTTTATGATCCTATCAATTTAAATATTAAATTAACAGCGCCACTGTTTTCTTGAAAATGATACATAATATAGAATTGTTTTTGATAAAATAGTACAAATTCAATCCTATTGATTTCTGACATTATTTTTTTTCTTTCTTTTATTTTGATATATATTATATCTTTATTTATGTATTATATATTATATTTTTATTTATATATTATATAATATATCTTTGCTATACGGTTAAAGACAAAATTTCTTTAGAATTTATATAGCAAAGAAACATTTCTTTGAATCGAAGATACCTTTCCCTGGAAGTATTCCCGATTAAATTTAATTTTTCTCAGGATGTATTTAAGCAATTCCAAAAATGAGTTTAAATGCTTTTTTATTTTTTTTTACTTTTTGGATTTTTCTACGTAGAATGTCCCGTAAGTTTTGGCCAATGCTTTTGTGTAGATAGAGCGGACTAAACTGAATCAAAAAGTCCCTACCATTTTACAATTTTCGTAATAGTTAACAAGATATTAATTACTAAAAATTGCCAAATATTGATTTTGAATAATTTTTTACTCAAATACTGTCAACTTTACAGAAAAACTGCAAGAGACAAAAATCATTTTTCTTCTCATAAAGTTCTGAGAAATTTTTTAGAATTTTTTTAGAATTTTTTAATGTCGAATTTTCTCATGTTGGTAAAAATAACAAAATCCCTCAGTACTAAAAAATTAATAAAAAATTCTGAAAAAATTCTTAGAGTTCTATTCATATTTTATTTTTTTTTAATTGCTAACATATTACAGATATCATACATTGTAACTATATTGTACAATAAGTATACTAATAAAGTCATTCTAAGGAGAAAACATATAAAGTAACTTACTTTCAATGGTACAAATTAGTATAAATTCAGCTGTATTAATTTTTATCCTTGTGTTGTTTTTTATGGTACTGTCTAAATATTATATGGTACAGTTTAAATATTAAATTAGTTCGCTCTATCTACACAAAAGCGATTGGCCAAAACTTACAGGACACCTTGTATATGTGAGTAATATACATGAAAAGGAAAACTTGAGTCGATTCTATTAATAGATTCCAATTTATTTCAAATTTTTCTAGTATAATAAAACTTACAATAAAAGATTTTTAATTTTTCAAATTTTAATTTGTAATATAATTATTTGATCTACATAACACATTATTATAAAATTTTATTCTTTAATTGTACATTACGATCAGTGCTGATGAATCAAAATTGTGAAACGTGACAAAATGACAATACTCCGTAGAGGAACATAACCAAAGCTAAGCGATGTGTTTTACAGTTCAGTATTCAGAATTATTCAATAATACGTGACTACGTGACTTTTTTAAGTTCATAATTATTGTGTGATTTGTAAAAACGATTAATTTCATTTATATATTAAGCTTTTTTTGTAGGGTTTATACTTTCTACATAGAAAATATTAAAAAAAGTTATGTCAGATACATAAAATTTTTTTAGGATTCACTATTAATTCCTGTATGAAATCTGTGGATAGTTATTGAAATGCCTTAGATTATAGATGTAAACCAAATTTGTCAAACTGTAATTGGCAAGCTTCTATTTGAGCTGTGTTCTCAAAAATGTGATATAAGTAGAGAGTCAAATTTTTAAGAAACAATCTTTGCGATGAATTAATAGATCAGCGATACAAGAAGAAGAATCAGCAATTTTCCGTAGAAGAAATAGTCCTTTGCCGCGAAGAAATGAGTGATTTCATTGATAATGATTGTGAAAACTTATGTCTTTTGCAGCAGGAATCAGAGACTGCAACAGTTCTGTTTATCATGAAGAAAAGAAAATTCAAAAAATAAAGGATATCTATTCATGATCTACATTACAAGATATTGTTGTGATATCTAATTTATTAAATATTTCAAGTTATTAAATAAAATCATGTATGTATGGAAGGGTAAATTACTTCTTAATACATCCAGAAACGGGATTATTATCTGTACTTACAATTTTGGAATTCTAATATTAACCAACCCTTTTATTCTATTTATTAAATTCTTAAAAATAAAATCTAGAAGGTTATTTAATAAAATATTAATAAAAAATTCCAAATTTTTTTTAGTGAAACTCTGGATGTGAAAGTAACAACGCTATATCAACGAAGCAAAAAATTATTCCTTTTTTTGTATATATGTATAATAAAATGGAATACTAAAATCAACATTATCCAAAACATTGCTTTTAAAATTCTGCAAAACTATCAGTGACTATAGGAGAGAGAAAAGTGCTAAAATTCTTGTAAAATTCGTCATCAAACTTAAAAAATATCAATTCCAAAACCAGTTTGATCATTTTCAAAAATATATCTTCAGAATATATATCTTCAGAAAATATATTTTCAGAATTTTACACGTGGAAGAATAAATTTTCATCATTAAAAGTATTTAATAACAAGATTATTTAGATCACGTTTCATACACAATAAAACGACTAATGAAATTAAATTGTATCCGTCTTTCATATATATAGATGTTATTCAGTTTGTTAATCTCAAAATTATTATTTATTCGATTGTAACTATTGTAATACTTTTAATAATTATTTTGTATAAAAATAATATAATCAAGCAATGCGACAGCGTCGCGATGCTAGTGCAAAAATATAAAACGGGTCGCTTTACGGATCGCTTAACCGCTTGACGTGACTTGACGTGTGAATATCATATATATGTTCGTGCCATTGTCAATTCGTGACGCTACCACTATTTAACTTTATCTGAAGTTTTGACATCAACAAATTTTAAATTAAAATTACTTAAAAATTAAAACCGTAATCAAAAATCTAAAAATACTTTTATATTGTATAATGTCATCAATATCTTTCAAAAGTGACCAATTCGAATCAAATTGGTACAATCAATACCATGTTTATGATAACACATACATATAAAATTTTGTATTAAGTTGCTGTTCACAATACCTTCATACAATTTTAATTTTAATTTAAAATTGAAATAAAATTACGAAAGTGAACTTTGATGTGCATACGGGTGACAGATAAACAGGGGGGGGGGA
>NW_017259196.1:414019-424962 GCF_001594045.1 Atta colombica | reverse complement strand
GAGAGAGAGAGAGAGAGAGAGAGAGAGAGAGAGAGAGAGAGAGAGAGAGAGAAAGACGACGGACGACGATGACGACGATGTTGAACAACTGGTCAATGACGTACACATATATTGAAATACATAATTTGAAAGACACGTATATCCTGTATTTTAATATACAGTTACACAAGTAACGTATTTCATTTAGTATGATTATTAATGTATAACAAGATATCCATACATTTAAATATATATTTACGTTATACAAGTATTCATGAAAAAAAATTTTTTTAATTTTAATCTTGAAAATATGACAGTTGTAGTACAATATTTTAAAGATTTTTACCATGCACGAAAAAGTGTCGAAAAAGAGTCAATGTCTTAACAAAGCACAAACAAAATTAAAATCAAGTAAGAACGGAATTTTATGTCTCTTCATTAAACATTTGATATGTATAAATTGTCAGTGCAATAACATTGGGCAATATTAATCTAAGAATAATGAGGTGGGGGATGCGCTGCAGAATTTTGTCAAAGCTATCCTTTCTGATTGAGACCTTGTAAAAATAATATATTGTGCAACATTAATTAATTATGATTGAGTAAACATACTTTCTAGATCTTTTCTTTATAGCATAACTATGTTCATTTAAAATATGTACATATTCTACATATATATCATATCAATCTTCTACATGCAGGATGCATCAAAATCTGAACAAATCGAACAATTTCTTTAAACAAAATGTTTTTAATAAAAAATTAAATATTACAAAAAACCTTTTACGAGGATTCCTGTAGAGCACACTTATTCGAGTTATACCCCATTAGTTTGAATGACGCCTATTCTCAATTTGAAGCATTCGTACGCACGCTGTAATGTAACGCTGTCCATGCCGACGAATGCTGCTTCCATAGCGATCTTTAATAACGTCACATTGGGATGCCAAGACTTGTTTGTGACTCTTTCAATTACACTAGTAATACTCCAAGAGATTTAAATCTGGGCTATTGGGAGCCGAGACGAGCAACTCGGCTTGTCCTGGCAACTGCTCAAAGAGCATCTTATTGAAGGTCTTCCTCGGCAATTTGACGCATTGTAATTCGCTTACACCAACAATCGATGCTAATTTTCGCTCTGGGTCCGAAATCAGCGCTTGAGCTCTCTCAATGACTGCGGTGCGTTCTTTCGAGTGACTCTTGCCGGCATACTGGAACCTTCATTGGATTGTTTTGAAGCTATATATTTTGCTACAAGGTCATAAACGGTTAATCATAACGGATATTCAAAAAACCGAATTATTTCCGTTGCTGAGCGCCCAGCCTGAGCGAAAGCCTTCGATGATCATGACTCTTCGATTATACTCCGCACTTGGTTTCAACATCGCGACCATTTTGAGAATATAATTTACTAGAAACATTAAGCTTTCTCGCACATCAACAACAACCTCTGGAGGCCACAAACGGAAAATTGAAATTTTGGTAACACGTTCTATATATCATTCAAGTTGTAATAATAACAATATAAAAACACAGAAATCAAGGCCTACAATGTGCTTTTTGTTTCTTGTTTCTTGCCTTTTGTTATTTTTTACATCTTATCTTTTTGTTTTTCTGGTTTTTTTGTTTTATTATCCGAGATAAAACTTAATTTTGAAAGATAGAATACAAAAGAAGCAAAAAATATAATTGTTGATAAAACGGCAAAGGAGAAAAAAGCAAAAGATAAAAAACAAGAAACAAGAAACAAAAAGATTGAAGATGCATTAGAAGAGACTTAATGAAAGAAGAACGATCCATTGTGCGCATCGCAGTAATATATAATTTTATTGTGTTATCTTAATGTCATTCATAATTATCTTAATGTTATCCACAATTAATTGAACATTCGACTCTATGTTAAGTCATCAGCAATGTAATCATATACAATTAGTAATTAATATTCGTTTATTTTCGATGCGTTAAGAATTGAGTCACAAACAAATTGCGTGTGTATAATTGCGTGTATAATATGTGTATAATTTAAATTTATGTTTTAATGTAAAATAAAATTAAAAAACGTACGTATTTATTTTTAATTTGATCATTATTTTATTTCTGATATTTTAGATTCTGAAGTCACTCACTTACTTAAATTTTTTTGCTATCTTATTCGAATAAAAGAATAATGTAATTATGTAATCTTGTAATTCCATGTAATTGATAATTATTAACATAACTCAACATAATTTTAATGTATACATAAAATATATTTTTAGCATTATTTGTCATATTTTTAATATTATATATTTAATTGAATTTAATATTTAATTGAATTTAATGTTATGTCTTTCTCTTCCAAAACAAATAAAATTTAAAAGAGTTTTATAGATCTACAAAATTTATTTTAAAATCAAACTTAAAAATCGATAATGAATATTTTAATCTTCATAATTTCTATATCATGCTTTAGATAAAAAATTGAAGTATTAATTCTGTCTTGATCTATAATTACTGCAATAATTACTTGATCTATAAGTACAAAGATATGAGGTTTATGTTATTTATTGCAGTGCAATTCATCAAATGCAATCGTAATAATCTCTTGAAAAAGTCGATATTACAGAATATTGTATGACATTAATTTTAATTGCAAATTCTTTCCTTCTATCTCTTTCTCTCTCTTTATTAAAAATAAAATTGAGCAATATAATATATTGTAAAAAGTGCAATGTTTAAAATGTTTATGTTTAAGACATCTTTACAAATGTTTAATAATAATAAATATTTTAATTTTAAATGTTTTAAATTCAAACACAGAGTTTGTTTATCGAAAAAGTTTGAAATTAAAAATTTTTTAATATTTAAAAAGCGGAGACAAGAATAAAACATTTTAATATTAAACACTTCTTTCTTCAATTAAACACTTCTTTTTTTCAATATAATATTGTATTACAACATTATGTAAAATGTTTTAAATATTTTTTTTTTAGTCTTGTCAGAAAAAAAAATCTTCGCTCTATTTAGGAAGTGTCAAAGTAATGTTAAAAAGAAAGACAAGGCATTAAACTGAAATGAGAACGATTAATAAGGATTTCTTTTGATTATTAAATGTTATTTATAGCAGACTTTCGACGAAGCAATTAAGTCGAACGATCTCCATTATTTTTTTACGGAAACTTAACGATTTACCGAGATACGAGATAGAAAAACAAGAATAAAGATACTTTTTTACTTTCAAAGTACAATTTGCTATGTCATCTATTGTAAATAGATGACTTATTATTTACTCATTTCGTTCGTTAATCCGTTATTTAATTCTTTGAGGTGGACGCGGCATTACTTTGAGGTAATCGCCGTACAATACGTTTTCTGTGAATACGTAATAAGAATCTTATGAATAATTCCAAATACTTCAAAGTTATATATGGCTAACTGTATACATTGAAATCTTCGTCACATTTTCCAAATAAAAAAAAATAGCTCACACGATTCCAGCAGTGTAATTTCTAGATATTCTTGAAATTTTAAATTCTTGGAATCTTAAATTGTAAAATTTTCTAAATTACAAGAATTGATCATTATGTTATGTAAAAATATTTATTTAGATAAAAATGTAATTGATTAATATCACGTTGTTTGTTGAAGTTAATTCGCGTTGCGTACATAAATTAGTACAAAATGAGTGTCAGAAATGTAAATATTGCAAAGCTGAATAAATTGATTAAAATATGTCGCGTTTATGTAAAATATAGGATGCGTCATCAAAATCTGGATAAATTTTAATTTAAATTTTCCGTTATATTTTGGCCTCCGCCAGAGGTTGTTGTTGGCATCTGAGAAAGCCTGATGCTTCTAGTAAACAATCATATTCTCAAAATGGCCGCAAAACCAAGTGCGGAGTATAATCGAAGAGCCGCAATCATCGAAGACCTTCGCGCTGGATGCTCAGCAACGAAAATAATTCGGTTCTTTGGATACCGATCAACTGTTTATGATATTGTGGCAAAATATACAGCTTTAGAACAATCCAACGAAGGTATGCCAGCAAGAGTCACTCGAAAGAACGCACCGCAGTTGTTGAAAGGGCTCAAACGCTGATTTCGGATAACCGAGGGCAATCGTGAAAATTAGCATCGATTGTTGTAAGCGAACCAACATTGCGTCGAATTGCCGAGAAAGACCTTCGAAATCGTACACATAAAAATATAACAGATTGTCTCTGAGGTTACCAGGATAAGCCGAGTTGCTCGCCTCCCATTCTGGCCTCCCAACAGCCTAGATTTAAATCCCTTGGACTATTACGTAGGATTAATATTATGGAGTATAGTTGAAAGGATCACAAACAAGTCGGCATCTCAATGTGACGTCATTAAGGACCACTATTGAAACAGCACTCGTCGGCAGCGTTACATTACAGCATATGTGCGAACACTTCAGATCGAGAATAGAGGACATTATTCAAGCTAATCATTATTCAAGCTGGGAGATCGAATAATTAGAGCTCTAGAGGGATCCTCCAAGTGCTATGTAAAAAAATTTTTTGTAATATTTAATTTTTCATTAAAAACATTTTGTTTAAAGAAATTGTTCGATTTATCCGGATTTTGGTGATACACTCTGTAGATTCCATGATATGAAAAATATCGTGTGAGTATCTTAGTCTCTACGTGTCAGATGACAAGTTGTAACTATGATAAGCAATCATGTAAATTAAGATCAAAAGTCTTAGTTTGAATATCATAATTTTGGTTGCACTAAAATTATATCGTAAATAATATTAAAGCGAGAAAATACAAAGAAAACCGCCAAAAAAGAGCCAATGATCAATGACGGAATCGCATTATGGCTTGGCTGTGATTGACGATAATGATTCCGATCCACATCTTGCCTTAGGCAAGGGTTGCGCGGTGAATCAGCAACACTGCCGCCACCCCATCCCCAAGGAAACACTCATTCTCTCCTCGATTGCAATTCACTACGATTCGCGATCTTGAACCTCTTATTGTACTGATCTCTGATGTAATTTGCATCGCAAGAAACGTAAGTGCATGCGCGCGGATGTTCGCGTAGCGAGTCAAAGTTCTCCGTTCGCGGAAAATAACAAAGGGAAATAGTAAAGACGATACCGTATTCGGATGGTCTTGACTGGTCCGATTGATCCGCAGCGCCACTACTGCCATGTCCGCGGTCCACGGCAAAGGGGAATACTCACAGTTCTCTCGGTCGATAAGCAATGTCCAAAGAAAGGAAAATTATAGAATCATCAAATTATTTCAGATCAGTTTTTCAAAAACTTGAAAAAATTCATCTAAATAAAATTTCATAAAATTTTTCATCCCAATCTAAATAAAAACAATACAAATTTTTAAATTATTAAATTCAAATTCAAATTTAGAAGATGGCCCAGAATTTACGAACTTAATTTCATTTTTAATTTTAATTTCACTTTTAATTTTAATTTTAAATAAAATCTAAATTAATTTGTCAAACGTACGTTTTTTAAATTTTAATCTTAATAATGATTTAAAAACGATTAATTTTTATATTTATAGTATTGCAACAAAAATTAAAATTGTTGAAATACCTGATAATAATTTTGAAATATCTGATAATAATTTTGATTTATTTGTAAAATTAAAAGCTCTTGAAGCAAGAATTGCAATTAGATAATTAGATGATTGATGATAAAATGATTATTTTTATACACAACTATAGGAAATAAAACCCAGATTATTTTCATCATTCCATACTCACTAAGATTTTAATATAAAAATATATGTACAAACCGATCGTCGATGTTTACATTCTTTAAAATAAATTATTGATTGGTGAATTATTAAACACTTTTAAACAACAAATCAACAATTTTTATAAATTTATAAAATATTAATAAATATGAGATAGTTCAACAGTAATTATTAAACACAAAGCTATAATTAATTATATTCTTTGTAAGATTGAAAATTATAATTACATTTTACGACTATAAAATATTAATCTCGGCGCTTTAAATTGTACAAAATTTCAGCAATTATATAATTATATATAGCATAACAATGTAATAAAAATTTTTTCGGTTCCCGAATCTTTTTAGTATGCGATGTCAATTGAAATTGTCATATTGCTCATCGTACGATTTATTATATATGAGTCTCATATTAAATGAGTAAATCGATGTCTCTTACACTTGAATACATAGTTTTATTAATCTTAATTGACACGCAATTTGATCGTCTATCTGTCCGAACAATATACATATATTAAAAGTTGTAAAAACATTTTATAATAGATTCATAATTTTATATTTTTAAAAGCAAAAAATAATATGAAAAGTTTAATCCTTCTAACTTCTACATTAAATGTTTTTTTAATTAATAGTACATTTTTAATTATAATATTATCAACTAATGATAAAAGTAAGAGAAGCGTTACTTATGGTCACAGAAAACAAGAGATTTGTTTGCGTCATGTTCCAACATATTGTAATATGTTCCTCTCATAGCTCTTACTCATTCCAACGTGTTTGATAGAATGAGTAAGAGCTGTGGTAGGAGCATATTGGAGCATGTTGGAGCTTGCGACGTGAACAAACCTAAGATGTTGGCGATACATTGATTAAATATTGAGGATATATTTGGTCAATATTGGATCAATGTTTAGTTAATATTATGCTAATAATTATGCTAAGATCTATGTATATTTGAACATGCACACCAATTACTCATCCAAAATTTAATTACATTGAATATCGGATATAATGTTATCGAATTATGTTCTAATTGGGATCTTTTTGATTGATCATAGATCTTTATGAATTCTTATGGACTGGCGCCATCTGCAACGTTAGAAATCTGACAATGAGTGCACCGATGATTGCCGGCTGCGATGTTGCGAAACGGGGGAACTTGGCCCGACACGGCGCCGTACAAAAGCCGTCATATCGCGATAGCGTTCAGTTTGCATTTGTGTGCGCGCTTCATCGGCAGATAGCCGTGGATTTTCCTTGGAACTGTCCGTTGTAAAGAAGTGAGTAATTCACTTAATAAGAAAATATTACCGATCAACTGATAGAATATAAAAATCCGCGTAGCAAAAGCATGGACACGAATGAGTTAAAATTTGAAAAATTCGAATCCTCAATTTGCATTTACAAATAGGAATATGAGGGAATTAACATGAGGTCTTTGATTCCAATGATTAGTTGTGAATACTGAATTGTGGATAGCTAATTAGTATTGTCTACAATTATCTTCTCACAGACTGAATTTTTGATCGCTTTGCAAAAGATATGATAAGCTCTATGAAGATTGATTATTCCATACTAAAATAACGTTGTTAATTTTCCCTCGTTTCCCAAAATTTTATGCACTTGCGCAATAAAACAATAAGCTATCAAATCTTGCTGAATCATATTAAACTAAAAAAGTTTCGGATTTGTGAAGTAAATTTATCGTGAACGTTTTTCAATAAATTCATAAAACGGGGCAGCTTAAGGAACAGTCTTAAGAAGAAGAGCAAGTATTGCGTTATATTTCGGTAAGTGTGTCATTCCCAGGATTGGGTACAGATAGGCCGTGTTCTGATATGCATTGTCAGTAGTGAAAAATCTACAATTCACATTACGTATACTCAAAAGAAATTCTTAAAAATCTATCAAAATTTTAAATTAATTGAAATTCTAATAGATTTAACTCGAAAATGTTTAATTACAAATCAGACATTTGTAATTAAACATTCTAGTTGAAATGAACTAGAAATTGAAATTGCGATAATTAGAATTTTAAATAATATGATCAGAATTTGTTTTGTTTGTACTTCTTGTTGTATAATCAAAACATTTTTTTCAGTGTACACTATAGATTTATATTATTGACAACATATATCCGAACACGGTTTTGGACAACTTCTTAAATATATGCATTCCTGATAAATGTCTGTCATTAAGATATGTAGATCTACGAGTCATTTGTGAAATGGCAGACATCTTATTGATAAAAAAACCTAATATTATTAAAATTATGTTAGATAATATACTTTAAATCAATATATTGATGTTGTATTTTAAATCAACATTATGTTCGAAGAAGGGATCTGATTTGTGAAATTGTGCATCACGGTTGCGAGATCAGGCATCAATTATATTCATTTCCATTTTATTGCCATCTATCAAGTAATTCATTTTAAACGTGTATTTATATTATAAAATTACCGTGTAATTATTAATAGAATGTGTGCATACACACACACACACACACACACACACACACACACACACACACACACACACACACACACACATATATACATATACATACATATACATACATAAAATTAGAAGTCAGAAGTAATAACTTCAGTAATAATAATTAATATTTCAAGATGGACTCAGTAATCAAGAAATGATACTTATGAACATTTCCTACATATTCGGAATTGAGAATGGTGTAACAAGTTTGTTGAGTCATATAAATTAATCTTATCTCATGAAATGATATCAAATTCTTTAAAAATTGTTATAACTTACAAATAATCCAGTTGTAATAAACAATTATGATAAAGTTAAATATAAAGCACACAAAAAATTAAATATAAAGAAGCTTACAAATAATATTTCATCTCTTTTCAAAGAGAGAGAGAGAGAGAGAGAGAGAGAGAGAGAGAGAGAGAGAGAGAGAGAGAGAGAGAAAGAATCGATCAAATCTCAGTTAACTTTAACGAGTATTCATGAATCACATTAAACACAATCCACATATTTAATGTCAGTCAGACAAAATTATTCATATTGTTTTTTCTTTTAGAAAGTTTATTATTTCTTAGATTTCCTTCAACTTTATTAATTAATATATAAAAACGCTACTGTTTTTTTCACGTTTGCATTTTATGCTGTTCGTTATGCTATCAAAAGCGTAATCGTGAATTATTATAAATGTCTATTCAATTGATGATTTCTTACTTCAGATACATCTGTTACTACTATTATTTAGGAACTTTTTATGTCGTTGTATTTTTTAGAAGAAATAATATATTTATAATGTACGATTTATAATGTATACTGTAAAACGATCTCGCATTACGATATTGCTACATTTGTTTTAGTGCTGAGACATTATGTTGAGTCTCCAGATATTTTTTGTAGAAAATACAGTAGCATATAAGTCACTACTTTATTTTAAAGATAAAGTTATAAGTAAATAATTTAACCGCTGTTGGTGTTATCTTAATCTATCAGACGTCAATGATATAAAGGTAATCTTCCTCTCTCCTCCTTCTAATATTAATCTATTATAATCATTATTTTTAAGAATAATTAATAATTGGTTAATTCCTACATATATTTTTTCAATTAATTTTATAAGTGATATTATATACATTTTTTCTACATCTCATGGTGCGGTTTCTAACAGCACGTTCTGTTGTGTATGAAAAACGCTATGTTTCCATATATTTAGCGTTCAGCTGTTTGCATATTTCTTTACTGTCATATATTCACCTTGTGTAAATGTAAAACTGAAGTATGCAGGGGAATATGCTATTTCTCACTATTTAATGTGTCATACAACTTCTAGTCTAACCAGCTTTCGAACAGTCTTTAAGTTTATCGCATGTTGTTTTATTAGTTTAACTTTACCTTTGATATTAATTGTTATTATTTTATTAGTTTATTACTGAATGAGACTTTTTTTTATGTTTTTGAGAAATATTCCTATCGAGTCAAAATAAAATATGTATTAAATAATATTATTAAAAGTTTTTATTTTGTATGTTGCTCATTAAATAACCAATATTATATAATTTTTAATCATCATCTTTTCATTTTTTTATAATATAAAGGTTAAAATAAATTATGAGATATTAATAGTTAAATAATTATGTAATTAGTTAATTAATGATGTTTTTTATGTTGTTTAATTAATGATTTTTTTATTATGGTGATTTCTTTTATCTACTTTTTTTTACTTTTATATTTATTAATTTTAATATGAAAATTACTTTTACTATCAATGATCAAGAAGCTCAGAAATAAAACGTATCTAAATTTTCGTTATGATCTGTATTCGAACTAATTTACTTTAGTTTTGATGTATTGTCATATCAGGATGATATCGTGATTTATAATCGACTTCAACGAAAAGTAAATAGAGCATATTTGATAATTGCAATTATATATCAGTGTAATGTTTACGAAAGTTTCTCTCTATGTACTGATATCATAAATTTATTACTTATGTCATTAAGTTAAACAGAATTAATCAAAATTTAACTTTGTAATAGAAAGTCAATTCAAAAAATAAAAAATCTAATTACTGGTTATCAATTTGTCGACAAATTATTTAATTATCATTTGTAAAGGAG
This sequence comes from Atta colombica, assembly GCF_001594045.1. Lineage (NCBI taxonomy): Eukaryota > Metazoa > Arthropoda > Insecta > Hymenoptera > Formicidae > Atta > Atta colombica. The sequence continues at coordinate 414,648 of NW_017259196.1, read as the reverse complement.
ATTTGTTTACATATGTATAACGATAATGCGGACAATAGACGTATAAGCTATGATTTATTAAGAAAGATAAGGAAACTTGTTATTTTATTCGTAACTTTTTAGCATTTTATCTATAAATTATTTAATTATCATTTGCAAAAGATTTGCTTACATATGTAACGATAACGCGGATATACGCGTATACACTACGATTTATTAAGAAAGAATAGATAAAGAAAACTTGTTATTTTATTCGTAACTTTTTAGCATATTAAAGCGAAAAGATAAGATTTTTGTTAATTTCATGCTAAATATATGTCGTCATATTGTATACCTCTCATATGATTTATTGTTATTGAAGTCGGCTTTAAGGTCTTTTTTAACCGTGACAGGTACTCTCTGGTCACGTAATGTGTGTAACACATACGTAATCTGGGCGTGGATTAGAATGCGATTCACGGCATGAATGCGCACTTCCTCCTAAACCTGCATGTTGCATTGCATTATTGTTAACCCTCGAACCCTAGCAATGATATTTGTTTGTTGTCGTGGATTAGAATGCGCGATTTACGCAAATTCTGTTGTAGTTTAAAAAATATTTCTACCACTTTAATCATTATCTTTTAGCGAGATAGATTGTATGTTCCTTA
>NW_017259196.1:409983-413919 GCF_001594045.1 Atta colombica | reverse complement strand
ATTCTATTAATATTAATATCTATAATCAATATTATTATAGGATTTGATTTATACAAGTATGTTTCATAAATGCAATCTTGAATTTTTTTTGATACGTCTCGTATGTTATAAACCGCCATGCAAGATATCGAAAAAATTATATTGTTCAATACAATCAATTTGAAAATATGTGTTATATATTGAAAATTTAAAAAAGTAATAGAGATAATCTTGATTAATATGGGAGGGAATATCCTTATATCATTGATTTTTTAATAATCGACAATATTACAATTTCGAATTGTATTTACTTTGGGTTTCAATGACACGATCGTTCTCTTCTATATCATTTTATGCTATCGTTGGCTGTTTGAGACAGTAGAAAATTCTTGGTAACGAGGAGTGGCAGGATGAAGAACGATTCGACCGTGAACTATAAATTCCGATTAAACACAGGGGCATAGACAGTTGGGCATAGATTTCGTTCGGGGTATGTGTTTTGAACTCTATTACATCATTTTATTCTTACTTTATGTTGATTTATGTTTGTTTTAGGTTGATGTTTAATGAACAATAAAAATAGAATGACATAATAACGCTGTTAAAGTACTCTTTATAGACATAGATGAATTAAATCGCCTAGTGAATTGCAGAACGAATTGCCGATTGTCACAATAGTGGTAATGTTTTGCAACAATATTTTTTACGTATATTCATAGCAAGAAAGCACGATAAAATTCTCCATAATTCCATGATAACTCATAAATTTTGCTTTAATGCACTTCGCCACGAAAAACATTAATATACATTTAATTACCTGCATTTAATTACCTTTTCTCGCATCAGAATTCAGTTATTTACATATTAAAAGACTAATACAATATAATTGGCATGTATTATAATATACTAAATATACTATTTTTATGCTTGTATATATATTAATACTTAATACTATTTTTATATTTGTATATATTAGAAAAAGAAGATGTTTTCTCGTATATATTCACAATTTTATTATAAATTTCCTGATAAGAATATAATACTAAATATAGATACACATTGTTGATCTTATAATTTAATGACTTTTTATGTTGAAGTTGATAAAAAAAAATTTAAAGCACATTGCAAAATTGATTTGAATGTTTTAATCAATTATTGTTTATCAACTTTAAAAGTGACTTTAGACAATTAATAATACTATTAACAAATACTGATCGAGTGTTAATATTAATAGATTGATGTATAGACAGTCATCTAGATTTTGATTTCTCGAGCTTGATTCTGTCGCTTTATTAGGATCCATGTCACAGAACAATAGATAATGTATTATATGTAAAAAAATTAAAATATATTATCAATAATATTGATCATATAAGATTGTAAAAATACTCATAATATTGATGCATACTGTTAGTATTACTAATTCAAAATTACCTATCAGTATTATTGATTGTGTAGAGTCACCTTAATAATCGATACGTAGTCAATTGTCTCGCTTTACAAAATTGTAATTATTTTACATTCTTCATTAAAATGAATAATTCGAAATCGCAAAATAATACATTTACACGATTATTCTTTCTTCATTTTGGCTTCATTCTTAGCTGTGTTTATTTTTGTCAGATAGCAATTAATCAAATTATCTCTATCAACTGCATTGACACCAATCGTTATTTATAATTATTGACTTTAATTGCGCATTTAATTTATAACATCAATTAATTTGTAATTTAATTGATGTGAAACTTCAGTCTTGGTAAAAAAATTTTTTAAATACTTTTCTTATATCTGAATTATTCTGAAATTATTAAAACAATTTAAGATATGTTGAAACGAAAAATATTTTCATTTTGTTTTCTACAATTTCAAATAATAATTTCATATACAAACAATTTCATATAATAACATAATAATATAATAATATGTGAATATAATTTAACAAAAAATTATCTATTTTCATATGCACATATTATATATTTATATTATATTGGATTATCTGGAAAGTTCGTGCCGATTTTGAAGGGAAATTGAAACGCAGAAGATTTAAATTTTTAATTTCGTTTATTAAATTTAAATCTTTTGCGGCACGAACATTCCGGACAACCCAATAGTACAAAAATTCAGAAACATTTCAACAAAGATTTTGTAATATTAAACAGCAAATTTTTAAAAAAGATAATAATTATGCGCTATATTTATCACATTTATTCATCGATAATTCTAATTTGCTGATAATTTCTTAATCATTCTTAAATTTAAGAGACTGATCAGAGTTTAGCTTGTAGCTCTATGTAATTACACTTAATTAATTCTTGTTACTTCAGTAATTTCTACTCTCACGCAATGCATTAAATTAACTCCTACCGTGCGGAATCAATTATGAAAGTTGTTCAACATTTTTAATTTGTTAAAGGAGACCAGAACCAATTTATTGATTGTCAAAATGCTTATAACTCAATCAAAATATAACTCAGTATATGGCAGAAAAATCTCTTTTTTTTTACTGCAGATTGCTGATATAATATTAGTTTGTTGTGTAAAATGATTTGCACCAAAAGCATTGTATATATTATTTATGACTTTGAAAAAAATGAAGTTGGTGAGTAAATTTTTTTTATCATTGTCTGACAAGTCTTTGACTGATTATTTATCACTATATTCCTATATTCATAGAAAATGATATGTCTTAGAAAATTTTTGCTACGACTAATTAATTATTATCTTGATAAAGTTTGTGAATACAATCTTTTTTACTAAAATTGGCTATATGTAATAGATTAAGCAAAATAAGACGGAGTCAAGTGATAATTGATTTGAATACCTATAGATCGACATATATTTTAGAGAATATATATATTTACAAATATATTATATTTTATATAGATGTATGTTTTTTCATTTTTTATCTAGAAATTACAGTACAAAAAAGAAATTACGGAGTTTATGATTCACAATGTTTATTAATACATAATTTGTATTAATACTACAATTAAGTAACTTATTTGTATGATAACGAATTCAAGAATAATATTTTTTTGTACTTAAAGAAAGTAAGTATTGTTATAATGTATACAATATTTCAAAATCAGGTTACTTTTTTTCTAAAAATTATTAATCAAAAACAATCGATTCCGGTCTTTCTTTTACATATATAAATAAATTTTGATATTATTTCAATGATATATTATTCCGATCAAAATTGTGCAATAAATCAATCAAAGTTACGGTCACTAAGATAACGCGATTACAAGAATAGATTACGAGATATCGAAGATAAATTTGTTGATACATCTTGTGCACATCCTATATCATTTCTTTTATCGGATTTCTAATGAAATTATTGAACTTAGCATGAATCTACATTATTACAATTTCTTAGACGAGAACGGGAAAGAACTCTCGTTCATTATCGCAGTATTTATAGGTCATTAAATTATAAAAAAATACATGCTTCATCTCATACGCATGTCAAGTAATAAGAAAAGTAATAAGAAATCGAAAAATAAGAGTTCCTTAATGCAATTCTCACTTTACTTGAGAGAAATTACGAGTATTAAATTGCAATAAAAAATGTTTATGTAATTTAGAGCAATAATAGTGTGATTATTATTCCTCTGCAATACGTGGGAGGGTTTTTTACAAGAAGTTAAGATCGAATCATAATCACGTGGTACGTTAGTTGCTGCCCGTCTTTAGTGGCAATAAAGTCAGTCATGTCGATTATAATGTTTTCAATTTGCATAATGATTCATTCTACAATCAATTCATGAGATACAGAGATCGACTTACGCAATTAATTTGTATCACTATTAACCTTTTCGTTATTATTTAATAATATATTTGTAGATAAATTGAGCAGATTATATCTAAAAAATGATTATGATTTTACAATAAAGGGTGTGCAAAAATTGGTATTAAATATTTTACAAACAAGTATGAGCAATATATATATATATA
>NW_017259196.1:407863-409906 GCF_001594045.1 Atta colombica | reverse complement strand
ATATATATATATATATATACATATATATTCTTAATTATCATTTTAATTTGATTGATGCGAAAAGCATAATATTATGAAATCCATGGATCTTATCGAAAATAGACAAATGATTATTGACTAAATTGTGCATAAGGCGTGGCAAAGTCAGTGATAGTGCTCGTAAGTTTAAAAACAGAATAATCTTTTTGTATTAAATTATAACAAATTTCTACAATGTGTGTGTCTTAATAAAAAGTTGTAAAAATTGTTTTTATAATTTACAAATATTTCATCAGAATGCTATCTAATAATAATTACTGCTATCTATTAAGAAAGATACAATTCTAGAAAATGATTGTAATGATAGAACGTGAACAACTTCTATCACCATTGATGAAAGAACTTCAAATCAATCTTCTATACTTAGGATCCATGGCGCCACTGATGGCGCAGCTCTCTCATTTTCAACGATATAACGGGTGTGCAGTACAAATGCGTATTTTTTCGATGTTACTAATGTTATTTTCCTTATAACATAGATTATGATATTTTTAATTTATTAAAGAAATAGTAAATAACGATATATACATAATTTAATTTTTAATGACGATAAAATTGTAATCAAATAATGCATAAATACTTTCAATGTTTTTTTGATTATTAAAATATATAAATAATTTTTTCAAATAATTAAAATTGATATTTTATAAGACTTACATTCGAGTAAATTTGTGATCCGAGATATTATAAGAAGTATTTCACAATAATTAAATAACCTGAAAGATCAACACTAGAAAATGAAGTGCACATTGTGACAAATACATCAGATGAATGTATGTACGTAGGTTCATTATTGTTAAAGATTGAAAGTGCGATATTTGAAACCGACGTGTATGCGAATGAGAAAATATTGATCGTATGTAGTGCATTTTGTTTGCACAATTATGTCAAGGAACAAATATCGCATATAATTCTTTCCTGAATTTGATAGATCAATTTTTTGTAAATCAAGTAACAAGTTTTGTTTAACATTACGCTAAATTAATCGCGTTTTAGATTTATAAAGATACAATAAACAATTGTCAATTGTAACGTCAATTGTATATAACAAAAATATAATCTCAACTTGATCAGTTTGAAGTAAAAATGTTTGAAATATATATCTACTTACGCCATTAAAGAATTTTTACGGAATTATATTTTCTATATACAAAAGTCTAATATTTCATAGTAACTTATGGTTAGGAAAATTCGTAATCACAAATATACGCATGTAATATTTTTTATTTAGCATTTATAGCTCTTTTTTATGCATTTATTTTTTTACGATGTATACATATTATACATTTGCAATCTTGAGCGTTAATATTGCACGATCATAAGAGATTACAAGATATAAAACGAATGCTTATCGATAAAAAAATACAAAGTAAACAATTAACCTGAATTAACCTTAATTGCCTCCTAAAAGCTTGATGGTATTGAGATTGTATATGTATAAAAACGCCAGATCTAATTGTTTGTTTTATTACAAGGACGAATAGAAGTCTGTGCTCTCAGCGACACGTGTTGCATATCGCGTAAAATAAATTTGGATTCTTTTTCATGTTTTATATTTTTTTGATGCTAATTTTAATAAGTGTAAAAATTTTAGTTTTAAAATAGATTTTTTAAAGTTTTTATATCATTTCTTCCTTGAAAAATCAACATTTTTATGGAGATATATTAAATGTAATTTATGAAGACATATTAGACATATAAAATTTACGAAATACTCAAAATTAAAGAAAAAACTCTTCCAGAAAGACTTGTTAAATTAGAGAAAATGATGTTCATTTTAATATTATATATTTTTTTATAGGTTATATAATATCTTTATTTTGAAATTAATCTTACTCATTTTGATTAAAATAAAAGGAATTTAATAATTATAAAAATGACTTTATTATTTTGTTTTGCGAAAAAAGTTGACTAAAATTTTTACTTATGAAAATCTTCATTTCCAGGTGTTCAATTCAACTTTCTGAAGCTAATATTGTACTATTTTTTTTCTAAAATACATGC
>NW_017259196.1:401119-407763 GCF_001594045.1 Atta colombica | reverse complement strand
AATATAATATAATATAATAATAATAATATAATAATAATATACAATTCGGCTTTTATTATAGTAAACACTTGTCGTTAAAGTTTTCACAAATATGCAAGATTTTTCTTCAGATCTTTGTATATTTTGAAACAATAAAAAAATTTATTGGACCTCAGCAATAATCCAATTTGCAGACTATAATCGAAAAAAAAACAACCGTTTAAATTTAAGAAATCACAAACAAAATGGAATAAAAGCAAATTTTATTCTATCTTATCACTTAGACTTTAAACAAGTTGGAATAAAACCTACCGTTTCCGTTTGAATAATAATTATATTTTATAACGTATTATATCATCAGAAGATCATAAAAATAGGGAATGTTTCTATATTTTTATTCCAATTGTCATTTACTCGAACGCCGCATGAATGTATAAGAAATAACCTATATTTTTTATTCTAAAATTTTTGCAAAATTGCATTAAATACATATCTAATATTCTCATGATTGCTAGATGCAAAATTATGCAAAATTATTTATTGAAAATACTATATCGCTTTTTATTGTTAATTATTGTCAATGATATCCACAAGTTTCACCCACTATTATTTAATGTCGATTTACATTGGCTTGCATTGTTTTTTTATTTCGATTTAATATTATTTTTTATTTTCGATAATTAAACGCAAGTACCGTGAAAAAATTTTAAACAAAAATGTTAGATATACAAGGTGTATCGTAAATGTTTATGTTTGCTAGTCTATTTTTCTAAAACTGATTTCTATAATACCTTTATATAAAATAAATTATCTAGTATTAGTCTACACATATCAAAAGGAACATGATACAAATCAATAAATAGAGTTCTATATAATAAATATAATGTATACATTTAATGATTTTTTAAAAATACGAAGATATATAAAAAACAATAAATACAATAAAATAAAAATATATAATAAAATATAAAAATTAAGAACATAAAAAAATGATTTATGTAAGTTATTATGTTATGAATTGTGGATTTTTAGATTCAGAATGGGATTATCTCATAAAATGAGATCAATTCCGTGAACACATCCGTCAACATAATTAAATCGATTTATGAAAACCTGAATTCAAGACAGTGTTTTCTTCTTTAAGAGAATAAATACTTGGCTTTTATAAAATAATGAAGAAGAAATCAATTTAAATTTAAGAAAATTTAGTGTTATTAATTAATAATAATTTAATTTTATATAAGTATAATTTATTGACAATGGTATTAGTACAAAATATTTTACAATTATTTAACTGTACAATATTTTATTATATAGTTATACAATATTTTTTTAATAAATCAACTTAGATATAAAATGTAAAGCATAAATAATTTAAGAAACATAATTAAGAAAATGAAGTTTCAAGGATGTAAATAAAAAAAATCTTAATTTTCTAATAATTATGGATATTTTTAAAATACGAACTAGAATCAGAATTAGTATATTAGTATTTAATTATTATTTAATTTCAAAACATCGAATATTATTTATGAAATAGATACAGGAAAATAAAAGTATACAGAAAAAAATCATTTCAATTTTTATCATGTAATTTTTATCTAATATTATTATATATTAGTACCAATGTACTATACTCTATAAATTTAATTTACTCAAATTTAATTTAATCAAAAGAATCTTGAAGCTTTTCGCTTTCACTTCGTATTGACTTAATATCCTAAAAGTAAACACCATTAGTTTGATGAAAAATAGCTTGAGTAAATGGAACCGACGAGACGGATATTAAGGAATTTTCAATGACCTCTTTCAATGGCTTTAATATCATTTGTTTCTATTCAAGACTTTATCGAGAGCCTACTTAAACTTATTATAAATTCAAGTTACATAAGCATTGATCTATATTCGATTTATCTAATAAATTAATTAATTACTTACTGCCGGCTTTAAATTTTTTGAAAATAAGTTGATATGGATAGTGTAATAAATTAAATAAGTTAATATAATTTGATTTGTAAATTAAACATTCTTGTAAATTAAATATTCGCTGATATTGATAGCATATTAATGTTTAATAAATTGTACCATAATGCGCGAAATAAAATGCGCTAATATAGTTAATTGTCTATTATGAGACGCTGTCTCAAAACTTTACAGTATTTTAGCATAAATATGATAGAAAGCGCCAAGGATCGGTCAAAGTTAGATATTTCGAATAATATAGTATTTTTGGATTTATGAATTTAATTTATTTCCAATGTGACTGTGCGCCGAAACGTTCAGACTGGAGGAATTATACGCGAATGACCGAATGTTTCGGTTCACGATTATTATCTCAGATTGATTGTGTTTAAATGCTCGAACATTTCAGCGCACAATCACATCGGAGAGATAAATTAAATTCATGAATCCAAGAATATTATATTATTCGAAACATCTAATTTTGATCGATCCTTGGTGCATTCTACCATATTTATATTATACATTTACAATGTTTTGCTTAACCTTGTTGTTCTTTCTTTGAAGGACAAGTTTAATTAAAGTCATGTCATATAATGGTCATAACATCGAAATATCCTTACATATGTGATTGAGAATCGGTGATGCTATGAGATGACAATGAGCGTTCTCCAATAATCAGGATTACTGATCGATCAAATTTCGAGTCATCGAAGAAAAGTATTAAAAGAGGAGACAAGAAACTTGCGAAAAAAAAAATACTTTCTCTTTGAAATGTTTGTAAAGTACAATTTTAGATTGCATTTACATATCAATTGAAAAATAATTTTTAGAATTTTTCACTAATTATCATGCAAAAATTATTCTAATTTTTGTCAAAGAAAATCATGAACATTATATAAGACTTTGATATAAGTTTTATATAATTAATATTTACAATAAGTTTTACAATATCTATGTTTTTGTTTTAATTATTTAGCTTTATTATTAAAGTAGCTAGAAGAATATATAAATATTTAGGGCTGCAACATATTATATATTCAATATTATGTCTAATTTTAAATGATAAAACTGTATACATACGTTTATATATACATAATAATGTAATAAAATAATCTAACGTTATAATGTAAAAAAATACATATACATAAAGTTAAATACATATGCATAAAGTTATTACATAATGCATACATATACTCATCAACTAAAAGGTTATAACTTTTCTTTTAATGTTTTTCAGAATGAGCAGTTTGCTCGCTGAGCAAGTTGATTCTTACTTATGGATTCATAAGTAAAAATCAATTGCTCAGTGAAGGACATTCTGAAACCCATCGAAAAAAGTGTCGAAATCTTTTTGTGATCAGCTGTTTTCGATATAAGAAACTAGGGTTGCGTTAGGGAATACACACCGAGTGATTTCAGTATTAATTCATCCTTATTTAATTTTCGGTAAATAACAAAAATAAATAAGGAATAATATTTGGAGGCACTCGAGGTTTATTCATGTCGCATGCTCTAACATGCTCTAAAATGCTCCTACCATAGCATTTACTTACTCTCGTTGAAGTGAGTAGAGCTATAGTAGAAGAACATTAGAGCAAGCCGGAGCATATAACGCGAACAAACCTTCGGTGTGTACGAACGCAGCTTAATTGTTTTCGAGTTGGAGCTTGTCGATCGATCAGTCAGTTCTCTTGTTATCCTCGAAGTTTGACGTTGGTGTTCAAAGTAACGAATTATCAATATATATTTTACCAAAATACCGAAAAATGTTGTGCGTATTATTTGTGCGTATTCCTGGTATGTCTTGATAATATTAGAAAAAAATCTGATATCTTGTGAGTTTTAATAAATTATTAGACATAGTCTACTCCTAATAGTATAATAATAAAGTAGCAATATATTACTATTATATACTATATTATATACTATTATATACTATATATACTATATTACTATAATGTAACTATGATAAATCATAATTATATTATTTTAAATAAGTGATAGTATTATTTTTTATTTAGAACTGACTAATGCAATAGTAAACTCTGTCTAATATAAGACGAAATGTCTTTTTATATCTTTTTTCTTGAAAGATATTGTAGTTATGAGTATAATACGAATATTGTAATTACGTACATTTGTTATATGCTATATTTGTAATGTACAATTAGAGATTATAATTATTTATATGGTAAAGGGGCGATTTTCATGCACGGAAGGACACTCTAGTAAAATGCTCAATGCAGTTAATTGTAAATTAAAGGTATATAATAAAATATTGTATAAACTTTTAAAGATTTTATCAGAAATAAAAAATAGGACAAAAATAATTTTATCAAAAATTATATACAATTTAAAAACTATATGTTTGGTTTATGAAGTGTGTAAAAATTCTAACCTCTTAAAACTTTACTACATTTCGAGCATTGATGACAAGTGTTTTACTGTACTGTTATCATCTCTTACAAATTAGCATGCCAAGAATGTTCGAATTCTTATTTTTATTAGAAGCTTTTTTCACGGTTATTTTGTTTTAAAATAATTTTGTTTTACAAAATATAATTAAATACTTTTTCAATATTTGAATAATTTTAAATAGTTATGAGAAATATTTATTTTTGTATCTATTTTTAATATTTTCGTTTAATAAAACGTAACATATGCTGCTAATATATTAATCATAAAATCGTTAATTCGTAAGTGCTAACATCTTACAATGCTCGGCATATATTAGATCGGGAATATTTTTGCAGATTGCACCTGTTATTGTTAAATTAGCGTGGATAATGTTTCCACGGTTATGCTAGACTGAGATTTACGTAACATGTTAACGAGATGTAACCTTGCCGTAATTCACATAAATTCATGCACATTTAAAGATATATTTATCGATTTTCTTCTGATTGATTACAATTTGGACAGAATGATACTGTAGTATACCAGATGTTCTGTGATCTTAAGATAATTCAATTTCAATATCGGTAATTGAAAATTAATGGTTATGGAATACCAATGTACACTAGCATGCAGTGTGAATGCATTATTTAATGAAGTTAACAATTTCATATGACGAAGGATAAAATAATTCTAGAATAAATGATCTTTTTTAATTACAAATTTTAAAGAATATCTAAAAATAGATAATCTTATCGCGACGCAAACTGAGTGGGATTATCAGCGATCAATATGTAATATCCTAGAACATGTATTCTTCTCGCTTTTATTTCATAGAATAAAATCGTATTCGAATAACATAAAATCATCAAAAGAAAGAAGTATAAACAAAAATCCTGAAAATTCTAAAAATCCTGAGGTTGATCTTTTAAATAAATTTGAAAGTGCTTTATGAAATGTTATTTAAAAAAATATATTAAGTGACACGTAATCTTGTTCATGTTTTAGATCTGAAGGAAATTGTTCTGCAGCATGAAGCAATCTAAAATTTTGATTTGTTATGTTTAGGTTTGCATGTACTGTGTACAACAATATCACGAACAATAAATCGAATCTACGAGTATTGGTGAATCTCGTAAAAATTACTTGCAATGCAGAATAGCAATTGAATCGATTCGTGTGCCGAAGGATCAACGGTGATCCCTGGATGTTTCTAAATTGCAAGGCATTCAAATAGAATACGTCCTTGAGAATGTCGTCGTATGAGGAAAAGATAACGACAGTAATATGTCCCAAGGCAGAGACAGATTGTAACATAACGCTAAAGAGGAATCGGTTGGCAAACGATGAGCCGGCGAAAAATCATACAGCAACGACTCAAAACGATGAGTTGACTGAGATTAAATACGTACCGAGGATAAAGTGGCTGGATCTTAGCGCGCAACTTTTCATACACGGCGGATGTCTTTACGGGCTATATTTGGTGCTCACACAAGCGAAATTGCTTACTTCGCTATGGGGTAAGACAAATATTTTTGTAATCCATATATATTTACTCTATCGTCAATTGTAATTTTTTATTTTAACATTCTAATAGAAATTTTTATTAAAAAAAAAATTTCATACTTGAAAGGAAATGACGAAGGATAAAATAATTCTAGAATAAATGATCTTTTTTAATAACAAATTTTAAAGAATACCTAAAAATAGATAATCTTATCGCGACGCAAACTGAGTGGGATTATCAGTGATATGTAATATCCTAGAACATGTATTCTTCTCGCTTTTATTTCATAGAATAAAATCGTGTTCGAATAACGTAGAATCATCAAAAGAAAGAAGTAAAAAAAAGTATTTTTTACATATGTCGCTGTGCGATAATATTTTTAATTTTAATATAAATATCTTTTTACAAATCTTTAATACAGTATACATTTAAATTAGTCATTTTCGTGCTTTGAGATACCGAATATAGTTCCGTTGTCACTTATCAGATAGATGGAAATAAACTTACATAATCTGAGTATACAGCGAATGCTTATTTGATTTTGTAATTTAATTAAAGTATTTGAATTTATATGTTAACTAATACTTTTTTTTGTGATACAAAATAAATAATGACTAATACTATTATTATTTATTACATTTCATCTTTAATTCTACAGTGTAATTAATCTTTATTTCATTTTAATTTTATTTCATTTTATTTTATTTTAACAGAAGCATAATTTAAACTTAACATGTGCACGCACACACACGCATACACGCACGCACACGCACGCACACGCACGTACACACACACACACACA
>NW_017259196.1:393689-401019 GCF_001594045.1 Atta colombica | reverse complement strand
CACGCACGCACGCACGCACGCACGCACGCACGCACGCACGCACACACACACACACACACACACACACACACCAAAATTAACTTTTAATTTTTGTAATTCTATTTTTAAAATTTAACTATAATAATTCTAGCGCATAATCGCATGGATCAATATTACAATTGCCTTGTGTTCTTTATTACTATAAAACAATCCTTGAAACATGAGTACGTTGAAAGTATTTAATTTGCGATAGCGCAAGAATGTAGGTCGCACGGTAATTTCACGTCATTTGCGAATTAATCACAATAATATCAGCATTGTAATTCTAATGCTGCAACGTGTTTGATTGTACTGAGTATTGATCATTAATTTATTTTCTATCTACAAATCTAAAGTCGTTTTTTAAGAATATTTTACAACGCGTGCAATGTGGATAGATAAAGCACGCAATTCGAACGAAATTATGTCGCTGGTAATTTATAAATGTCTTAGGTGTTATCAAATTTTTCTCACTTTAAATTGTGAAATAGTATGTCGAGTTGAATCAGGAAATAATTATGACAATTACCTTTTATGTTATAAATAATGTAAACATTATAATGAAGTTTTTTAGTCTCTAGCATATTTTCTCTGAATTTTTACAATTATATAATTTCTTATCATCGTGTTACTTTCTTATAAATTGATATCGCTTATCGGTGTAGCCGAAGTTGATTTAATAATAATTTTCACAGCTATACAAGCAAAGCCTGATATCACCAGGTAATCATAGCATATCATGCGAGTGTCGAAATGTTTACAATAAATTTGTGTCATACATAGCAGAGTATAATTTACTTATAATAGGAGTTGAATTACACACATAACAATGGCCATGGAAAATAAATGGCAAAATAGAAACACGCACAGCTACGGTTGTGAAAACACTTATAAGAAAAACCTGATAATGAGACAGATTACGCAAATGCACATGTTCATATTCGATTGACGTTTAAAGCCAACACTTATATCGAATTTACTAGCGTTGAATCTAATAAAACGGAAGAAAATGCCGCGATAACGATACTACGTCTCGTATTTCTGCAATGTGTATTCGTGGTTACATTGCTCCGCGATATGGCGAATATAACATCTTACATCTAAGGAATACAATAAAAGAAAAAGCAGCTGTTATAATTAATTTATTCATAAAAATTTATATAATTTATAATTTATTTTATATTTCTTAAACTTTGAAAATTATTTATTTTTGTAAAAGATCAAAAATTAAATTATTAAAAAACCAAGAATATATAGATACGTAAGTATTTGAAATAAAAATAGATTTAAATAAACAAAAAGATAGTAAAAGATAGTAAAATAAAAAATTAGAAACATAGAAAATAGAATTAATAATTATTTTACAAACTTATCACTTACAAAGAATGTTTTCTTTTCATAAAAATAAGTGATAAAATCTAATGTAGCAAATACATAATAAAATATTCTAATGTTGCTACTCCTCTTTAATCAAATATAATATATATTATTAACATTTTTGAGAATGTTTTGGTAAATTTTGTATAATTATAGTGTTTGTGACGATTTATACATCTGGCTTTGGTATTACGGCTGGCGTTCACAGATTATGGTCGCATAAGGCATACAAAGCTAAATGGCCCTTACGTCTATTTCTAGTCTTCCTCTTCACGATAACAGGACAGGTGTGTTAAATCCTTACGTAATAATAATATATAATCTTTGTACAATAAGAATGTTCTTTTACTAATATTGTAATTGCGCTGTCACGCAAAACATATTATTTGTATTAAAGATTATATTTATATATACATAGAGTGGAGCAATAACTATTACTCATAAAATTTCTTTGAATCCAGAGGAAAATGTGTGTAATCAATATTGCACGATAATACGAAGGGGATACTATCACGATAAGAATTTTTGTTCAAGTTAGTAGAGATGCTTCGGAGATAAAATTATCATTTCTTAAAATTATCATTTCTTAAAATGGGTTTGTATAAATATCTTTTTTTTTTATAATATTGAGATAGAGGAACTCAAAACAAATTTAGAACTCATGACGCAAGATTATTGAGCAAAATTAAAAATTAATAAATATTAAAAAATACGTTTATATTAAATAAATTTTATTTTGTTTTATGTGACATTTTATTTTTTTATTTTAATTTTGTTCAATAATCCTGAGTCATGAGTTCTGAACTAGTTTTGATTTCCTTTATATTATAAACAAAATATATCAAACTTATTAATAAAATTGACCGACTTCGTATCTCCAAAGCGTCTTCACCTCAACAAAAATTATTATCGTGATAGTCTCCTTCGTACCATGCAATTTTGATTACAAAATTTTTCTTTAGATTTCTTTCAGAACACTTCCTTCAAAAGTGATAACCTTACAGATTCACTAATATTTAAAGTGATAAAATTATTGCCACATTCTATGTGTATATATATGTTTCTAAATAATTACAAAATATACATTGGGTTGGAACAAAAGTTTATAGCGCTGCAAACTTTAAAATACAAGCAGTTGTAACTTCGTTAAAAATAAACAAAATTTAAATTTAAAAAAATTTTCAAAGTTTAATATCTGTAATTTTGAAAGATTGCTATGTATTTTCAATTTCTATTTTCAGTAAATTTGGCAATTTTTTACATATAGAAAACTACAAGCTGGACAAAATGAAAATTTTCTTTTTATTTTGTGGATTTGCCTAAAAAAAAAAAGCTTACGAAAATTTTCGACTTTCTAACGTAAAAATTTAAAGTTTTTTCTACAAAATTTTGAAAATGTTTCTAAAATTTTGTATTCCTAAATTACTGCGGATTAAATAAAAGAAGCATTTTGATTTTGATTGTTCATAACTCTGTTAAAAATCATCCATAATTTAAAAAAACAGATTCTTAAAGTTGAAATCTTGCTCTATCGAATGATATAATTGTTAGTTTTTTTTTAACACATGTAGATACATGAATAGTGCTACGAAATTTTATTCTAATAAAAACAATATGTATGTATAATATACATATAAAACATTCATAGAGAATATTTTGAAATTCGCGAATTAAAATACTACAATAAGAAAGTCCTGAAAAAAATAAGTTATAAAAATAGTTGCTATTTGTCATTCCGGGCAGTATAGTTTTTTTCGAGACATAAGAGTCAAAAGCTGACCAATTATAAATTATGGTTAAACTACCATCTATTTGTGAGTCAGTATAAATATAATTAAAATTTTTAATTTTATCTTAGGTTTACCCTATTTTCAGTAATTTCTAGAAAACCTCCCGAAATGTTATCATTAAATGATTCAGATAGCTTTAATAATGAATTTTTAATTGCAACAAAGTTTCTGCAGTACGTATTGTATAATATAACAAAATGCGTGAAAAATAGCCCTCTTTATAATTGCAAATTCCTGAAAAGTAATTTGGAAAACGGATTCGTATATTTAGTATCCAAAAAACTGTAAAACATATGACTAGTCTTGTTTTAGAATTAAAAAAAATTTTTTGTTGAATAGTATAATCTATAATTGACGTATTTTTAACATTTATCTTAAAAACTATTACTTTGAACGACAAGTGGCAAATACTTGTATAACTTATTTTTTCGAAAACTTTGTTGTAAAAGAGACAAAAATTTTTTAAGATATTTTCTATGAAATACATTTTCTATGCATATCGAAATTAATAATGCTAAAATCTTGTCAGACAACAAAATAGATGATAAAAAAATTTACTCATCAACTTCATTTTCTTATAAAAGTCGTTTTAAACAATATATATTGTTCAATCTATAGTGTCAAATTTAACTTAATGTATCGCCATTGCTCCTATTAAATACAATATATCGTTATTTTTTACTAAAACGCTAATTAAATTTGACACTATAGTGTCAATTTGACTATATATAATGTCAAATTAACACTATATAGTATCAAATAACCATCATTTTAGTATAAAATAACGATACAATTAAGTAGAAGCAATGGTGACTCATATTAAGTTAAATTTAACACTATAGATTTAACAATATATACAATACTTTTGATATAACCATTTTACACAACAAATTAATATTATATTAGCAATTTATAGTAAAAAAAGAGACTTTTCTGCCACATTTAAGTTATAAGCTTTTTGACAATCAATCCTGAACGGCACCGGTCTTCTCAATAGTATTTTAATTCGCGCGCGCGCGTACTTAAAAATAAATTAATGAATTCTCAAGGTTTTAACAATATTCTTTTTGTGCAGAAAGATGTGTACACATGGGCGTTGGATCATAGAGTACATCATAAATATAGTGAAACCAATGCAGATCCGCATGATGCGAGAAGAGGTTTCTTTTTCGCTCATGTAGGGTGGCTTTTTACGACACCCCATCCAGACGTCGTCGCCAAACGCAAAGCGGCTGATGTGAGCGATCTAGAAGCGGATCCTATAGTTATGTGGCAAAAAAGGCAAAAGACTTATAGTATTCGTCATTCGTTTTTTTCTTGCAAGACATATTATCCAATATGTATGTACACGTCGATTTTAATGAGATTTTTATTACTGAAAATACTTGCAAAATAATGAGCCATGATATCCATTTCATCGACAATCATCAATATTTAAGGAAAAATTGAAATATTTAAAAAAAACTGAAAATTATAAAAAAATATGAAAAAAATACATTATCAAATACCACTTTACATGTGCGGATAGTTTCTGATATATTTTTGCCTATCGAATCTGTTATCCAAATTTAGTTATCATGTTACGGTTTTGGAAAAAAAATGGTATTGAAGAAGAGAAGAGAGAGAGAGAGAGAAAAACTCAAAGATTTTGGAGATTTTTTTAGACATTGTAGCACCAGCAATATAAATTTTCTTAATTAAAGTATTAATTTTTAGCATTAAAATGCGTCTTATTTTATATCGATATATTCTTCGTTTTTGAGATATAGCCATTTAAAAATAATTCTTTTTTAAATCGTATTAAATAAAGAAATAATAAAATTGGCAAGATACAATATGGCAGGAAGATTATAATCTTAAAATAAAAAAGATTATTATCTTCTTGCCATATTATATTTTAAAATGCATTTTAAAGCTAAAACTTTGGCAAGGAATTAATAAAATTTAGAACAAAAATTTGCTGTTAATGCTACAACATAAAACCTTCTAAATCGTTTTTTTTCCATTTTGGCACCTTTTTTTTGAGAATTGCAATGTGCCAAATTTGAACAGTAAATTCGTATTTAGCAGGCAAAAATAAATTGAAAATAATTATTCAAAAAGTTTCAAAAATAATGTTGGAGTATACTTTTTCCATATTTTTTCAATTTTTAGTTCTCTGTGAAAATTTTAATTTTTTATATTAAATATTGACGATTAAAATGTATATCTTTATTTATTATTTTGTTTTTAGTAATGAAAATTTTATCAAAATTGGCATGTGCATACTGAGAATGTTTTCTGTTAGCATTACAAAAAGAAGATATAAGTAAAACAGAATATATATCGAAGACATCTTTATTGTTATTTTATATATTCAGAAATTTATATGTCATTTTTTTGTGACATAATTATTTTTATATCAACTTATCCATATAGGTTATATATACCTCTATTTGCACTTCTAACCATCGCACTACCAGTGGGAATTCCTTGCTACTTCTGGTCGGAATCGCTATGGATATCGTTTTGGGTGAACTTCAATTTTCGCTTCAGCATCAATTTAAACATAGCCTTCTCTGTTAATAGCGTGGCACACATGTGGGGGCAGAAACCTTACGATAAGTACGTATTAAATCACAAATGTATCAAAGATTGTCGCTGATGGGACAATCGAAGAAAAGCAACTATTTAAATCGATGAATTTTTTACATGACATTTTATCTAGTCTAAATATCAGTCTTTGAAATAGAATATGATTATTTGCTCATAGAAACATTTCTCCAGTGGAGAACATTGCGGTATCAATCGCGGCGCTTGGTGAGGGATATCACAATTATCATCATGTGTTCCCATGGGACTATAAGACCGGTGAGCTAGGCGACTACCCGTTCAATCTTACTACCGCCTTCATTGATGCATTTGCACGGATCGGATGGGCCTACGATCGGAAGTATGTCTCACCAAGTATGATCCATCGTAGAGCACACAGATGTGGCGATGGAAGTCACGTTTGGGGTTATGGTGATGTCGACATTTCGAAAGAAGATCTAGAGGAATTAGATGTCATGGACAATCACGAGCTGTGAGACTGAAAAAATATTTTGAGGAGAAGTTGAAAAAATATTTTGACATATTTCCTATATATAATATGTCATACGTGGACCATATGTAAAGTTTCTTTCACAAAGATTTGAGCTAAAATAATATAGGGATTTGAGATTCTGTATAATTTCAGATTGCCGTATACAGTATACATTGGAAAATATTTAATGTAATAATTATTGGATTAAAGAGATATTTTAATTGCGAGATAGTCGATAAAATACAGTTGGCGATTATAGTCAACAATAAATAAACTATTTTATTTATGACATGAATTCGTCATAAAATTTATTATAGAATTAATATATATACATTGGTTGTTTATTTATTTTTATATTTATAGGCTTTGTCAGTATCCCAGATAGCATATGACATTAATAGAACGACATATATGAACATTCTAAGAATATATTGTACAATCTTAAAATGTTCTAATGTCAACGTGTAAATGTTTTTAGAAATTTGGTACTGTATGGGATTGTTTGTTACAGTAAGATAATAGTAAATATTTACCGTCACAGTGTAAAATGGCAAAGAAACGATAATACAATATGATCGAAAATCCATTGTTTGGTAACTGAAGGAAATCACTAAACAAGGGAAATAAGGAAAGTCACTATTTAATACGTACTATAATTTGTATGTAATCGTTATTTATAATATATAGTCATATAGGTATTATAATATATAGTCATTTAACTCATAAAACTTTCTACTTTATTTAACGTAAATGACGTACAGTACAATAATCTAAATGAAAAATTTATTAAATTAATATGTTCTATGAAAATTATGTATATTCTACAAATATATCTCTTTAAACTTTTTACTAGAAAACTGTATTTAAAATTTATTGTTTTTGATAATTTATGCGATTAAAGGAATCAAAGATAAAAATACCACATATTATTAAGGTAATTTTATCAACAAATCTTTTTTGTATTTTGTAAGTTTCATGCAGAAACAAAAATTTCAGTTAATATTTCATGAAACACATATCAGGGCACAGTAATGTTGATATTCATTTATATAATTTATATAATTAATACTATTTATTTTTA
>NW_017259196.1:390675-393574 GCF_001594045.1 Atta colombica | reverse complement strand
TTCTGTGCAACTTGCAGATCAAAAATGAAATTTTTAAAAATATGTACAAGATTAAAATATATAAAAAATTGTAATATATGTTATATAAATAATTACTAAAGAATAATAAGAATCTTATTAGGTACATATGTATAATAAGTAAGTATACAAATTGTGTTCATAAATACATATATTACAATAATCATTCATGTATTATGCGTGCAGCAATTAAATTTATTATAAATTTCAATACATTTAATTAAATATTGAAGGATTTATTTAAATGTAACCAATCAAATATAAAATATAATTAAAATTATATATTATATTTGCAAATAATTGCCTCAATATATTTTCGAACTGTTTTTTCTAAGAAGTAATATTGAAGACATACAACTTTAATAAGAAAAAAAATAAAAATTTTAATCACAATCTAATCGGAAGCATTAACACAGTTATAATAATTTATGTAATTATATTTGTACTGTATATATACTATTTTGATCAAAAAGTTCCCGGAATTCATTCAGAAAATTCAAAATACAAGTTTTATTCATCAAAAGTGATATTGTCTCCTTGAAAGTACTCCCCATCAACTGCAACGCATTTATGCCGGCGCTTGATCCAGCTCTCGAAACATTTCTGGAACTCTATTGGTATCAGAACCATCTTCGATTTTTCCATTACCTCCTTTCGGCTGTTAAAACGCGTTCCCCGTAATAGTTTTTTCATGCCACTCATAAACGACTTCTTTTCTTTAGAGTATCACTGCCGAAACAGTTTCCCAAGATTTTCACACTATTGAATCCATTTTTAACGCAAAATTTAATACAAACTCGTTGTTGCAAATTCAACTCCATTTTTAAAACTGTAAAAAATCGAAAATACATGCAGAGGTAGATATACTCAAGACGGCGTAACTTTTACAAATGTCAAGCTGTGGTGATAAAATTTAGTGGGAATGTCAATGATAGATGTGGCAACCTAACCAAAAAAACAGAACTCAAATCAGCTGACTCAGAGCATCACCTGGTAGTAATTCCGGGAACTTTTTGATCAAGGTGGTATGCATGCATGACTAATCTTAAAGAAAATGCAAATAAAGAAAGCATCATCATTTGATTGACGAAAGAAACTTATTTTAATTGCAAGCAAAGTGTAAAGTACATAAACGCAACATAATAGTATTCTGTGTACAGATTTTTTATTACTTAATGTTAAAACGGAATTGTTCATAAAAATGGTCTAACGTAGTGATGTGTAACTTTTCTTAAACTAAGAGTTATTTTTTTCAAATTAATTAGATAAAATCTGTACATGTTATTGTAATATTTATATAAAATAAACAAATACAAAATTTTGTATCGTAATATCAAAAAGAAAATTATTTATAAAACTGTATACAGGAGTTCCAAAAGGTGGTACCAAATTTTAGAGGTATGTAGTACTCGTTAAAACACACCAAAAATTAATGAACAGTGCTCCGAAAACCTTTTATTTCTGAGTTATGAAGCATTTTCTTTTGTGAAAAATAGAAAATAAATTAAATCTATAATAAATGTTCAATGTGTCTTCGCTCATGTCAATACACAATTCGGCATGTTATTGAAGGTCAAAGATTCCATGTTTATTTCGTATTTGTTGACAATAGTTTCCAAGTCTTTTAGTTAGTTCATTCACGGACGTATGCAACCATCTAATTACGATTGTTGTATTTAATTTTGGATTGTGTCTAGTTTTGTGTTATCTGAAAAATGACTAATTTTTACACAAATTCTGAAATGACGGATATTCATTTTATGGCAGAGCAAAGAGTAATGCTTCGAAAGTACCACGCTTGTATCATGCAGGTTATCCCAATCGCCGACAGTCAAATAAAAGGATGTTTAGCAAAATTCATCAACGCTTACAGAGACCGGACAGTTCAAATCAAAGTTTAGTTGACTGCGAATAGACTTATTAGAATTTCTGCATTCGAGGAAATATTTTACGCACAATTGAAGAAAATCCTGGAACATCTTGTCGAAGAATCGTCCTACAAAAAAGATCAAGCCATCACACTATGTGAAACATTTTGCATGATCAACTTTTACATCCCTATCATATCCAGCATGTTCATTTTTCTATCAGTTGATTTGCAACAACGGATCACTTTTTGTCAATGGCTTCTTCATTGATGCAATCAAGATCCACAATTTTTGTGCAATATTTTGTTTACTGATGAGACATCCTTCACCAGGGATGGGATCAATAACGTTCATATACATGTTTAGGGAGATCCTCATGCTATCATAGCATCACGGGAAAATCCTCATGCTGTCATAGCATCACAACATCAGCATTGTTTTTCTGTGAACGTTTGGACAGATATTTTTGGAGATTATCTAATCGGATCTTACATTTTGTCTAATAGACTAATAGGACAAATGTATCTTAATTTTCTCAAAAATAATTTATTTGAACTTTTGAGAGATATTCCTTTATAATGTAGACAACGAATGTGGTTCATGCACGATGATACCTCATGTCATTTCCTCGTTAATGTTAGATTTAATCAATCGTTTTCAAGAAAGATGAATAGGACATGGCGGTCCAGTTATGTGGCCATCTCACCGAATTTAAATCTGGTATTATCTATGGAGACACTTGAAGAGCATAGTATATGCCACATTGCATCATTGATGCAATGAATTGACTCAGAGAATTGAAAAACTGTTGTCAACAAATACGGAATAAACTCGGAATCTTTGAACGTATATTCGATCTTCAATGAGAAGACGTGCCGAATTGTGTGTTGAAATGGACGGAAGGACACATTGAACATTTATCATAAATTTAAGTTATTTTCTATTTTTCACAGAAGAAAATGCTTTATAATTCTTATATTTCTTATAATAATTTATAAGAAATAAAAGTTTTT
>NW_017259196.1:388760-390655 GCF_001594045.1 Atta colombica | reverse complement strand
AAGTAACTAACAGAATGATTAACTTGAAATTTTCTCATCAATAAGAAAATGAAAAATTTAAGATAATTTATAAAAATCAAATATTTAACAAACATACCATTCATTTATGAAATAACAGCTACATTTTCAAGTATAAATTCTTAAAGAATTTTAAATCATTATCTTACAAATGAAACTGTACGCATAATCTTATTATTTTAATAATTTACACAAAACAGAAGATACAATTTTATATTTTCGGCTGTATTTGAGACGATTAGAAAATTAATTGACAGACAGGTTGCGCATCACTAGCCCAAACGAAT
This sequence comes from Atta colombica, assembly GCF_001594045.1. Classification (NCBI taxonomy): domain Eukaryota; kingdom Metazoa; phylum Arthropoda; class Insecta; order Hymenoptera; family Formicidae; genus Atta; species Atta colombica. The sequence continues at coordinate 390,350 of NW_017259196.1, read as the reverse complement.
AATTTCTAATGAAAAATCTCAATGATAAATAGATAGATTTAAACGTAGATATTAACTTGTAATATTATTGCAGTAGTTTAATTGCGTTTGATAAAGTCCGAAAAAATTTCGGCGCGCAGTTTGAATAATTACAAAAATATGATATATTTTATATATATATATATATGTTCATATTAGGTGTAGTAAAAAGAAATCCATTATTTTTCCATTCAATTTCATGCAAAAATAATGGATTTCTTTTTACTACACCTAATATATAGGATATAGATAATTCACTGTAAATTATTTAGGCATGAGAAGATCTAGTTTTGACTGTTATAGACTTGAATATACTTATACTTAGTATTTGATTTATCATAGCTTTAATGATAACAAGAACAAAACATTGAAATAAAAAAAATTTTCCTTGTAAGATAGCATGAATATCGGATTATAAAGATGAAATCACATGATGCTCGATTTCTTGAATGATAAGTATGCACTGCTATGCTTGCTTTGATGCATATCTGACGTTTGATAAATAACTACAAAATTAGCAATTATTTCTTTTAATTGGTGCATGCAAGGAAATAAACTATGAAATAATAAATATAAAAATCGTGTATATGCAGCATGCAGCGCTCAATGTATGAACGAATTCTAGCATACATCAGAGCAAGTTATATGCATTATTTGCAAGAAATCGAGCATCGTGTGGTTCCATTTTGTGTGGTTTTAATATACGAGCAGCTACTAGTTATAATTTTAAAAACTAGTAATAAGTTAACAATTTTTAATTTAACAATTTTTTTAATTGTTAAATTGTCAATTAATAATGTCAATTAAGCATGATAACCAGTGATAATTATCATGATGACAACCAGTGATAATTATCATTTTTTTAAATGTTAATTTAACAATTTTTTTTTAAATTATAAATCTCAAAAAATAAGCTGCTTTCAATTAACTTATAATACGTTTTTTACTAACTGTGGCCATATTTTTTAGAAGACTTGTAAATCCTGTAGATATGTGATTATATTGTATAGATACATAATCTATATTTTATGGATGTTTGTCGAGCGTAATGAAACACAATATTTCACAATGCATGAAAAATAAGAAGTAAAAAAACAAGAAATTTTTGTAATGCTAAGTTTAAGAAACTCTTTCACGTTATAAGTGCGCGCAATTGATAGACTCATCGAAGTTCAATATACAGGAAATGACAAGGAAAAAGCAACTTATTTGTGTTGGTAATGAAATTCTGAACAGGGTCGAAAGGTTAGTCAGAATATTCTCGATATAATTTTCGTCATGTAGTTCTTTTCTGATCTTTCAGAAGTGCGTTTCAATGCGATATTGAAAAGTAAGTAATACATCTATCTTTTAGATGAGGAATGTATGTCGATACTTCTTGTATATTTCTTTTCATTTGTAATTATCTTTTAACTTTTCTTCTTTTTTTCTCGTTCTTTAATCAAAAAAAGACATTTAACAATCTTTTATTTCGTTTCTTGAGATAGTTTCTAAATCGCTGCATTATTTCTAAATATATTATATAATCAAATTATATAAATTAACAAATTATATAAATAATTATAACTCTAT
>NW_017259196.1:386469-388660 GCF_001594045.1 Atta colombica | reverse complement strand
AACTATATAACTATAACTATTATATAACTATTTAAATTAATTTATAACTTGCCGTTACATTGGGAATAAAAAAATTTAAGACGTTTCGTATTTTTATAAAGTCCTAATTCTCTGATTATTGTTCGTAATTAATTAATCTTATACTTATTTTATTTTTTGCTATTGTAATATTTTTTAACAAAGTATTATAATTATCAATTATATTTTTTCGGCGCTATCCAACAATAACTGATTCTTTGTAAAAGATATTAATTTTGATATTAATTTTAGATATTAATTTTTTTATATCAATAGTCATAATATCGACATGAGGGAATCTACGGAACAAAATAATAACAATAGCATCAGCGGAAACAATAATGAAATAAAGAAACGTTCCATGAAATGGATTGTCATTCTATTTTATACCTATCTCCATATTTTTGGATTTGTTGGATTATACTTTTTATTCATCAAGGCAAAATGGATGACAGTATTTTACTGTAAGTATCGTAAATTATTACATAGAACTACAAATGATAGACATAGAATTAATAAATTCTTTATGTAATTAGCTCATTTTGTAATAAAGACAAAAATGAGAATTTTATTTTGCAGAAAAATATTTACATTAAATTGTAATTGTCACAATGTATCCTGTGAAATATAAATTTTAAATATGTATTTTCCATAAATAAAAGTTATCTGCCAATGCATTTTTAGCTGATATTTATAATCTCTCTTAAGATGTTATAAACTAAAGCTGTATAGCATTTTAAGATATTACTTAAGGCGATCTTGAAATAAGGACTGACTGTGAATATATAATGAATATATAATAGTCTTTATAATAATATGTTTACCATTTTTTTTTTTGATAGTCATTTAATAATCTCCTGCTTTGCTGATTTTAGTTTTATTTCTCGTCACAATTAGTTTCATTGGATTGACAGCGGGAGCTCACAGACTATATGCACATCAAACATATGTTGCCTCATCACAAATCAGATTCTTTATAATGCTTGCACACACTATCGCAGGCGTGGTAAGTAAAAGATTTATGCAATATTAAATATTTAATATTATTCAATTATTCAACTATTTATTTGAATAGTTCAATAAATGTCAATAAGTATTGATTAAAATACAATTAATTAAAATACAATTATATTTGTAATAATAAGATAAAATTTAGAATAAAATAAATTTCCTTTTCGGTAGTATGTTACTATTAATATTTTCTTTTATACTTTCATGGCTATTAAGTTCGTCTATTATCTATAGTCTTAGCACATTGAACATTTTTACTGTGTGCTATATCATTCTTTTAAAAAATGTAATTTTGAAAAATTTTGCAAAATTTTTATTAGTTTTATTTAATATAATATATTTAGTATAAATATATTTTTAATGAAGCTAAATTGGCCAGCTATTATTATCACTTCTACATTGCATGACGTTGCTTTGTAAAGATCCAAATCATGTTTGTCATCATACTCGGGATATTATGTAATATGTAGCGGGCATGTTAATTAACTATAATAATTATAAAGTCAATCTGAAAATATGCAGTTATATAAAAAAATAAAAATGTAAATTATAAAAATAATCAGATTTTATTTGTATTTAGGGTTCGATGTATAACTGGGTATTTTGGCATAAGATGCATCATAAATATTACGGTACCAAGAGAGATCCGTACAATCATAACAGAGGCTTCTTTTATTCTCATGTGGTCAGTAATCTCTTGTCAGTACCTTCTGATATAAAAACATATGAGAAAGACATTGATATGCGCGATGTAGACATGGACGGATACGTTTGGACCCAACGAAAGTATGTCTCTTTAATTATTATAATTTAAACATACATAAAAAATATCTTATTTTTTCTTGTGCATTCAACTCTTTCTGTATATGAAAAATTATAAAAGAACGGATTTTTTCTAATTTTTTATTATTACCTACTTTATCAATTTATTTTTTAATTTTTTTTTGCTTATACTTTTTTACCTTTTTACTTATTCGACTCTCTAATTATATAAATTTTTTTATTAACTTCAACAATTTCCTATTTTTTATTTTATTTTTATTTGATATTTAAAGAGATTCTATTCCAGAATATGAAATAAATTACTTTAACTTTCTCTAATTCTAATATACAAAAATAATTATATAACGATAACAATATAAAATACAATATATAAAATAAT
>NW_017259196.1:384529-386423 GCF_001594045.1 Atta colombica | reverse complement strand
AAAATAATATATATAATATATATAAAATAATATATTACATAGGTTCTACTGGATACTCTTCATCGTACTCGGATTTGTGTTGCCTATTCACGCAGCTGTAGTATATTGGGATGAATCATATACAAATTCGTTTTTAATTATTGGCGCAGCGCGATTATTAATAACAACAAATATTTCTTGGCTAATAAATAGCGCCTTGCTGGTTTGGGGCCTGAAGAAAGGGAGCAAGTTAATATCTGTTTTTGATATTCTCTCTCGCTTTTTTGCAAATTATTCTTCGAACTGGCGAAGAATCATGATACCGTTCTTATAGATAAGGATGGTATACGTTATAAATAACATTTAACAGAATTTGAAAATATTTTGTCATAAACTCTAAAAAATTACACAAATAAAAAAATAATGTGTTTCCTCTCTCTTTAAGCTTAAATCATTATTGATTTTCTGGATGAAATTAAAATGTTCCATAATAAAAGTTGAAAAATATATAATAATTTTCATAAAAATTTTTAATTTTCTTATAAATTTTCAATTATATACTTATTAACTTAAAGTATTAATAAAATTCTATTATTATTATTAAGGTTAGAATCTTTTCTCGGTAAAAAATTTTTATGAATATGTATAAATATGTATAAACATACATAAACACATATGCATAAATATTTATAAACATGTATAATTATATGTGAAATATGTTCATATATATGCATAATTTTATAATTATACATAAATAATTTTTTTACATTTCTTCAAACTTGATTTTTTATAAAATAAATAGTGCGAAAATTACCTTTTTAATTATTTTTAATGTTTTCACGTTATTATTATTATTTCTATTATTCTAAAAAATAATTTTACAAAAGAAAAAAGGATTTGAATATGTATAGATTTTGTATATAACTATACATGTTTATGAATATTTATGCGTGTTTATGTATGTTTGTACATATTTATACATATTCATGCAAAATTTTTTACCGGGATATATTAAATATTATAAAATTCTCGTATTAGTTAGACTTCGATATATAACTATTTTTCTTTCTTCTTTTAACGGTGTACTGTATCTTCTTCATACGTATAATAGCGTAATCTTTGCATTGTCTATTGAGTTTATTTTCAATAATCTAACTTGTAGAATTGATGTTTTAGATTTCCAGTCGATGACAATTCTGTCTTTTTCCTGTCGAAGTCTTATTGGTTAAATTATCACTATATGCTACCATGGGACTGGAAAAGCGAAGAATTCGGTTCTTATGAAAGAGGACTTACCTCATTTATTCTCAAAATGTGGTACGAACTCGGTTTTATCAATCAACTGAAGACTACTACCTGCGATGATATACGAGAAGCTCTTTACAAAGTGGTCTCATCGGAGATGACACTAGATGAAGCTTTGGCGGAAGTAAAACAGAATGCAGAAGAAAACGCTTATAGAGAAATGCTGAAATATCATCATTAAAAAAATTAATTTATAAGAAAATAAATTAATGTATGTAATTTAATATATTATATATACAGGGTGTCTCGAAATTCGCAAATTGGAATATCATAGTAAGAAAGTTTTCAAAAAATTCAATAAAAAAATTGTTTGTGAAGTTTTATTTTAAGCAATAGTTTGTGAAATAATAAAAATTTGTGAATATGATCAATTATGGATTACATTTAAACGCTGAAATATGCATTTACTAATACTGCACGTACGATTCATGGGCAAGTAATCTAAACGTAGTCCACAATTGGTCATTTTTAAATTCTTATAAAAATTGCTTAAAATAAAAATTCACAAATAATTTTTTTACTTCATTTTTTGAAAATTTCTTTGTTATATTATTCCGTGTTCTGATTTGCGAATTTTAGGGAACATCCTCTATTATAATATACAATTAAT
>NW_017259196.1:379076-384429 GCF_001594045.1 Atta colombica | reverse complement strand
GTCTGATATAAATTAAACATCTGATACTCGATAAATTTAATGTCTAATAAAGAAATATAACCACTAAAAATTGTAACAATAAATAAATATTAGGTTTGTTTCTTTTTATTTCTGCACTAAATTGCACTAGAATTCTCTTCTTCACTTTCGCCAAATATTAAATATATTATACCTATCTCTTAAGAAGTGTACATTCAGTTCAGCCACAAAAAACAGACACTATATCTCTATTGTAATTATATCTACATTGCGTAATTAACAATCGAACTGATATTTGATAATTTGATAGTTTGAATAACAACAAGGAACAATAGCACGCTGAATAAAGAAACGCAAGATATGTAATGTCTTTACATAAAAATATATTTTTTATTAAACATTTTATTTTAATGTATTATTATATTATTAATATGACAACTCATTGTATAATACAATACAATATAGACAAATGATATCTTACTTTAATAGTACAAAATAATTTTAATAATTTTGTGTTTTCGGCGAATCGCGTATTCATTTTACATGCTTGTCATACTGGATGAACAAGCGATCATAATTTTATTTAAGTTATCAAGATTCTAATATAAAATAAAAGTCGTAACTAAAAGATAGGTAGAAATTTATAATAAAATTAATGCGATAACAAGTAGCAGAATAGTTTGTTACATGTCAAGCGTATATTTAAATTCTGTAAGAACATAAATTATAATTAAATGTTAATTCAATTAACTTGACGCATCACAAAATCGCAAATTCACAAAATCGCGAAACGCACTGTTTCGTGAAAAAAGAAAAATAAATAAACTTTATTTTACACGAAAAGATATTCTCGACGTCTTTGAAAAAAGATATACAACAAAACAAATAAGTATGAGACGCTTACACATGTTTATATCGTAAAAAGGTATCGTAATCACCTACTTAACTAGAGCGAGAAGCAATGAGTTCCGTAAAAAATCATGACTTCTCTCATCGCTATAATTTTATATTACAAACTGTTACATACATAACAGTTTTTGAATCTTACATATTAACCGATACCAAGAGAATGATAAATTAATATAAACATACATCGCACATCCATCACGTCGTAGCTACATCACATTGGATACTTACGTTCACTTTGGTTTATAAATCTTTATTAGTATACTATTAGCACAAAAGTTTTTATTTACATATTTATTTCTTTCCATTAGAAACATAAATGATTAGTATATAAATAAATTATGCCAAATTCAGTGTTACCTATACTAATTCATATAATACAATAAGCATGTGAAATATACTAATAGGAACTAATTAAAATAAGAATTACGAAAACGTAATGTACTTAATTATAAAAATAGCAAATAATTTCTCTTGTTGGAACTAAAACTTAAAAGAATTTTTGTGCTTATAATATTGTCATAAGAAAAACGAAAAATAAAGAAATATTTTAACTGTTATACTTGTTAAAATATAATGTCTCGCTGATGTTCTGGACAATTTTTTAAAATATTTTTTAAAGTTGATTTTGATTTAGCGACAAGACGGTATTATTTCAAGATTAATATCAAGAATCATATTTAAGAATCAAATTATTTATTTTAATCAAAAAGGTATAACGTACAAAATGTCATGTAATAAATACATATATATTAAGATTGAGCAACGTTATAACCATTATACATTCTTAAAACGATTTGTATTTATGTCAAGTTAAATTTCTAATTTTTGTATCATATTTAAATTTCTACATTTCTTTTTTTTTTCTTTATCACAATATTTTATTTTTACGCGTTACTTTAAAAGCCAAAAGTACAAAATTATTACATTGGATCAATGCTCCAATTATACAAACATATATCTATCGTTATATCGATATGTATATATCTATCGTTATATGCGTTAAAAATTGTATGAATAATACAAATTGTTCAATAATTACATAGTATAATTCGGAAGCTAATTATATATATATATATATCAATTTCTATATCTGAAAAAGAGATAGAAAAGTTTATCGAGCGAGTCTTGTTTGGAATCCAGAACACCATCGACATTATAAAAATCCTGCTCGGTGTCGAGCCTTCCGAGGCTATATTATATGGAACCCGCCAAATAATGTGCAACGACATATCGAAACCGAGATGCGCGACGGTCGAGACGTAAGTCCTGGGAAAGGCCGACTCAAATATATATCTTTTTATAGAAATTTGTCCAAACGAATCAATTCGTGATCGTGTGAACAAATGCGAAGAAAGCCTTATTTAATCGAGACAGTCTTGCACGCACACTCGTAGGATCCTACTGATCCTTCGTGTAATGGTGCATCACTATCGCTTCGTCTCTTTCTTCCTGCGTTTGATCTGTATCGCCCCAACCCCATAATTCGTGGCTGCCATCACCCGTCCTCTTTACTCGTTTCCTCACCATATCCTCAGATACACTCTTTAAATCGTATGCCCAACCGATCTTCGCGAAGAAGTCGATAAAGGCTGTCGTAAAGTTGAACCTGTAATTGCCAAACTCGGCCGTCTTGTAATCCCAGGGAAAGATGTGATGGTAATTGTGCCAACCTTCACCAAGGGCGAATATGGCAACACTTTTGTTCTCTGATGGATTGATATACCTATAGTAAATAAGAAAACAATTAAATGTTGATTACATCAAAAATTAACTTTTCGAAACTAAAAGTCTGATAAAGATTTGAGAAAAATAAAGAATAAAAAATTAGGTAATTTTTTCCTTCGAAAAAAATTAAGGGAGTACAAAATTTGATTTAAAAGATATACTCGCGTCTTTACTAATTGATACTTACTTGTCGTAGGGTTTATTGCCGAAGAGATGAGCCGCAGAGTTTACTAACCATGTCATGTTCAATGTGAAGATATAACGGAGGATGGTAGGAATAAAGTAAGCATTCGTCCAGGTTTCGTTCCAACATACGACCGGAATAATAGTTGGTAAAATGAAGCACAGTAATGGCATCAGTATGGTATAATATCTGAAATGAACAATAAATCATTATAGATTGTTATATAATGTTATAATAATATTATTTCGATTAATATTAACATATGTACTTCTTTTGGAATGCCAATATGGGATCGCTCTCGAGATCACTTAAATCGATACGCTTGCCCTTTTCCTTAACTTCCGGATGTTTCCTACAGAGCAGCCAACCCACGTGCGAAAAGAAGAAACCTCTCTTAGCGTTATGTGGATCAGCATCGGTCTCGCTGTATTTGTGATGAACCCTGTGGTCTCTGGCCCAGTCGATTGTTGCATCCTAGATACGATAAAATTACTTGAATAATGTTAATAAATGTAGAATGCCTTATTCCTTTAAGGACCAAAACTAACAAAGTAATTTATAGATCATATTTTCTAAGATTTTCGAAATCACTAAATTCGATCCTGGCTTCAGATTTTCAAATTCTAAAATTCAAATTTCAAAGAAATAATCTAATTATCATGAAATTCGATTTTAGAAGATTCTTGATATCGCTAAGTTTGAATGTAGCCTGAAAAAATTGAAATTCTAAAGAATAGTAACCTCTATGAAGGAAGATTTAACGTCACAATTAGAGTTATTTGAAAATCAGTTTAGAAATCGATACTAATTGCAGTTTGCGTAATATTGATGAACATCAAATAAAGCGAAACTAGAAACTTGATGTTACTTCACAATTAAAAATTTCTTAAAATTGAGTTTTATCATAAATAAAATAAAACTATTTTTAAATATAATAAAATTATTTTTTAAAATTTTCTGTCATATTAAATCCATCATATAAAGTTTTATTTTTAATCTCGCAAATAAAGCATTATTAAATTATCCTATAAGCCAAGTTAAATGGAGCAAACAATTTACAAAATAAAAGATAAAAGGGAATCCCTGCAAACAAAATCATCTACACTTTCATTATTATTCCTTATTCATTATTATTCCTTATTGTTCCTTGCTCTAATTTGCGTATCTCTGAATATTTATATTGCTTATACTTATATAAATAAAAATACAGGAGGATGTGCATGTCAATACTTCCGTGATAAACAACACATACTATATATTAACGTATTATATTCTTGAGCTCATGGAATGTTTTTTTCTTAACAATACATCATTTGTTTAGTCAACATCTAACGGTGCATTGGATTATTTTACTATTTCTTACACGCAACGCATGTTTCTACTTGATATCAACATGAATTCCTTATATTTCAGTAGCTATAAGAAAAAATCGATTCTATCGTATTTTTTTTCAATTGTTATATTGTTTATATATAAATTTAATTTAATATTTGCCAAAATTCTAGGATTGGAATCTGTCACGAAAAAAACTAATTATAAATTATCGATTTTATTTCTCTTGAATATAAATATTTTTATCTGTTATTTTGTGTACGATTTCTGAGAAATTTACTTACCTGAAATGCTATAGTATTCAAAATCACGAGTATCAGCTGGAGAGGCCACTTGGCTTTGTAAGATCGGTGTGCCCAGAGTCGGTGAGCTCCGGCTGTGATTCCTAAGCCACTGACTTGATACAGTAAAATTGCTGCAATCGAGAAAATTATTAAGTTACACGCAAAGGTCGCCGTTTGCTCCGGATCATCAATCTTTATTGGATAACTATCTTGTGACAAATTACATTATGAGAAATATGATTGACAATGCGGAACTGTAGAAAATTTATTATTTGTAACATGAATGTCGTAACGACATGTTTATATAATTACAATCATCTTGAAAAATATATTATAGTAACAAGCGCAACGAGAGAGAAAGAGAGAGAGAGAGAGAGAGAGAGAGAGAGAGAGAAGAATAATAAATCATTTAGCTTAAACCAATGATCGCTATCTTTTTTAAACTAAACCCATTTTCAGACAAAATCTTGCGAAATTATTTAATTTACATAACTTTACTTATATTACTTATATAATTTATCGTATATATTATTATAATATGTATATAACATGTACATAAATTAAAAAATTAAGATAAAAAATTGTATTATAATAACAATAAGGAATTAAATAGATAAATAATAAAAGGGCTATACGAGCTACGAATCAAGCTGGATGTTCGTTGCTACTAATTAAATTTAATCTTTACATAATAAAAACACAATAGTTTCGATCTTCTCTTCATCAGATCATTCTCAATATGACAAATTGCAATATAATTCGTTAATAAAAATTGTTTCCATCTACTTTATACAATTATTTCTTACGCATGATGATTACAATAGATTTTACGATGTCGATTTTTTTTTCAATATTAGATGTTTCTTTTCATTTATAAATTCCTATAATTGTTATTAAAGAAATTAGAAATATATATAGTATATAGTATAATGTATATATT
>NW_017259196.1:369461-378932 GCF_001594045.1 Atta colombica | reverse complement strand
AAAAATAAAAAATCAAAATATTGTAATTTATAAAAAATCAAATATTTGACAAACATATTATTTATTTATAAAATATAAACTACATTTTTAAATATAAATTCTTGAAAATTTTTAAAAATATATTTTAAATAAAACTGTTAAATTGTTATGCGTAATGTTGTTATTTTTATAGTTTACATTAAAAAGTTTACATAAAAATATAATTTTACATTTTTCAACTATGAATTGATCGACGACATCAGAAAATTAATCGACGAGATATGGATTGCGCATTACTTAAATGATATTATAAAAAAATTTGCGTCAACAGGTATGCTTTTAATCTCTTTCAAAAGAGTTGCAAGTAATGTCGGACACATAATATTTTAGCCGATCTAATTGACATTCCGCTAATTGTTTGCGTTAAAGAGCTTCGTCTAAGTGCAAAAAGTGAATAAAGTCTACTACGATGAGTATGTCAAATATATTAGTTAAACTCAGTCTATCATGCGATCAATCAAATAATATTTTGATATAATTTATTTGTTTTATTAAGCAAGAGTATTATTTCAAATAATTATTATGCAAGCAATACGTTACGTTACTTAATAAAATTGGACCACTTACCGAAAATGACGGTTGCCAATTTGGCGGACGTGAATGAAAGATAAATTCCGTAAAGGGCGCTGAGATGTAGATACGAGAACACCACCACATTTCTCCAAACGATACGTCGAACATATTTAGGTTTTTCCTTGGGCTCTTCAATTAGTTGCGGCTCGCCAAGAGTCTCACCTTCGAATAACACTCCCGTTGGTGTGCTTGTTATATTCGGCGCCATCCTTGTCTATTAATGACATAAAAATTCGTATTATATGTTTCTTGCAAAAAATTTTATTGTATCAAATCTTGCACTATCATCGCTGTTGTATTAATTAATAACTTATTTTTTATTCATTAATCATTTATATTGATAATATAATTTCTTTTAGTTTTTATTCATTATATCATTGTCCTGAGTATTTAATTATTTATATTGCTACAATATTGCTTAAAATATTGTTTAAAATATAAGGATAAAAATTAAATAAGAGAAAAAATTCTATTTTCGATCGAAGCGAATCTTGGGATTTATTAATACATATTCATGTGCAAATTTGTACAAATATATTTTTCTATGTATTAAAAAATCAAAAAAATACTAGCGTATTATTAATATAATTCCAATGTTTTGTAGTTTTAGAAGATTACAAAAGTATACTAAAAAAGGTATTGATCATATTTTTAAAATTAAATTAAAAAATTAAAATTAGCTAAATGTTTTTAAGTTAAATTTAAATTATTTCCAAATAAAATCAATGTTAAGAATAGAGCTCCTTTGACAAGACCGCCGCGACGATAATATATTTGCACACACGGCTTTGATGGAACTCATATAATAAACTCGTATAACAACGTCATAATTATCAATACTCTTCTAGAATCAAAACTTCATGGAACAAATAGCAATGACGTATGACGCAAAAGCGATCGATAAAAGTAAAATCAGTAACAGCAAATTCGAATTTATGTGGGACAAATACAATACATACAATATGTACTATTTCTCTCCTTTTAATTTCATTTTCTTTCTCTTTCTAATTGACTGTTTCTAATTTACTGGAGTATCTGATTGCTTTTACTAGAACCGTTTACTAGAAATTTGATTTTACAATTATTGCGATTCGCAATTACACGTTAAAGATACATGAAACAGTTATATCAGCAGACACTTTCTAGGTAATGCATGACCTGAAAAGCAATTGCGATTATGTCATTCATACATGCACAAGCGCACCGGCTCGTCTGCTAATTGGCACCGGTGCCCGGCGACAGTGATACTGAGGAAATGACACCTGTAAGACTTTCACCACGTCGTCACATAAAGCTACCAGCTGACATCTCGATTATCCCAGTTAGAAACTTGCATCGCGAGACCCGGATAGATACATGATTAGACTCGATTCATCGATGATGCTAGTGAAACCGCAAAGACCGAAATACTACTCACACGAGGGCATTTTCTATATTATAAAATAATAACGGAGTACAGTTTCTCGCTGCCGTACGAAAAATAGACTTCTTCTATTTGAATCACGTGTACAAATTTGAAATTTAGAAATATTTTTTCATTTTAATGATTGTTTTAATTATCTTAATTACTTTGGAGTCGACCTTCCCTCGAGTCAAATGCAAAAGCAATTAACAATCTCGGAATTATCGGCTGATTTATCGAGACCGACGTGCATACATACGAAGCTCGTATATGCTCGTCGTTGCAATCCCGCAAGTCGTCCTCAATTCCGTCAAACGCACGTGGATGTACGAACTCGAACTGGAGGATCCGCCTATGTCCCGCGATCGCGAATATTAAAGTAGAACACAAGATCGTGATGGTTTCGACAATGCCCGGTCGAGGACCGTCTATCGACTGCCAGCAGTGCCAGCTGGATCCTCGATGTACGTCCTCCAGGCGCAGGCTTGCGCGGCACCGGGACGCCGACATTCGGGATTTTTGTCGACAGTCGCTTGCGCGGAATCGCTCTGATGATCAGCTGATCCTCTTAATAATCCCAAATAATCCGGTCATAAAGTTTCTATCGAACACTCCAATCGAAATAATTTAAACGAGACAAAAGCAATAACGTATAAAATTCGTATAAATAAAGTAAAGCTTTTTTTCAATGCAATTATACGTGCATTCAATGAATTTTCTTAAAAGACAAAAAAATATAAAACAATAGAAACTTGAGCTTGATGTAATTTTTTACCAATTATGAACTTGATATTATCAATAACAAGTGCATGATATATAATAGATAAATTGAGATTATCATAATAACATAGTTCTTTTAATATTTTTTGTAAACAGTAGAAATTATAAATACAATTTTGTTTATACTTTCTTTAAGCTTAAAAAATATGCTATTATACTTATGTTTTAAATGAATCTACTTTATTCATTATCAAAGAAACGCGCACTAAAAGAAAAAAAATAGTTGTAACAACTCTAAAACTTAAATACTTGTAATTAGTTTTAAAAAGTAATAAGAACTAAAGTAGTACCGAATACTATAGAAATATAATATACTACTATAAAAATATAATTTTCAGTACTACTTTAGTTCTTATTATTTTGTAAAATTAGTTGCAAGTACTTAAATTATTAGAGTTATTAATTTAATAGTTGTTAAATTTTTCTCTGAGTACGATAAATGAGTTACATCGTATTTAAAATGTATTTAAAGAACGATATAATTCATTTATCACATTGAATATTCATAATTCATTAATCAAAATCTTTACGATAGTGACTGCAGTGTCATCATATTTTAGATGTGACTATAACAAAATTGAGGACATGGCCTCAAGAACGACCTCGACTCATTCGAGTGAGCTCGATCATTGCCAAGGCTGTAAAACATTTGAGGTCAACTGTGTTTTTCACATAGCACATCGATCAATCTAATACAATGATATTATTATCTCTAAGTAATAATATCAAAAATTTTATCATTATTATATGATTTCTAACTACATATATCTTTATTGATCGAATTTGTTGATAATCAAGAAAAATAAACTTGTAATTGATTAGATTAATTTTCTTCAGAAATTATTAATAATATCTCCGAAGTTGTTAGAATAAATGTAGTGTAATGAATTACATTCAGCAACCATCAATTCATTTAACTTAGCATATTTTCAAAGAGATGATTTATGAAATGATTTCTTGATGATCGCAAATTATAAAATTATAATCAGCTGTAGAATTATTTTTTAGTATTAAATACGTGCGATACATTATGCATACACATAAATTTGATGATCATTACATTCAATATCATAATTCATGATTTGATATGTGCATAAATCATAATAAGTTTCTGTGTTACGGAAATAAAAAATATTTTTTTACTGTTTGCTAACAAGACACTTATTAAATTAATAATTTCAATGACTTTGCTGATTTTCATATTTCTGATAAAAAACATTGCGTGATTATGAATTTGTATGCAATAGTTCAAGTTTCATATTCCTTAAGACGATCGTGATTTCTCCGTTAATATGAAAATAACGTTCAAAATAAAGAAAATCTAATCTAATATCTGAGCATTGACTGTTCACTAAATAATTTCGCCGTTTATCGTTGCTGACTCTCATTAATCTATTTATCTTTTTGTATTGAATTTAAAATTCAAGAATCCTAATATAATTATTGTTACTGAATGTGAAAATAAATTATAGTATCTCGTAATAGTTTATTAAATATTACTTTTATTTTTCTGTTTATGAAGAAGGAAACTTAATAAAAATAATATGCATATCTTGTTAGACATATGAGTATGTCGCTCGAGAACTAATTAGAATTGATGCAATGCATTAATTAATACAAAAAAATTAATTAGGAGCAATGTTATCTAATAAATTGTAAAATCATTCTAATAAATAATTTTTTAGATAATATGTAAAATCAAGTAGGTTTTTATCGACAACTTGTCTTAAAAGCTTATACATCAACATTATATCAATCTTATTATATAATATCTTATTGTATAATATTGAAAAAAACATAATTCACAAAAAATATAAATAGAAAAGAAAAGGAAAAATTGAAATATAAAAAACAAAATATGAAAATATAAAAATGCACATTAATTTTAATTTGCCTTAAAAAATTAGAGTATGAGTCAGTTCTGCATTTATGCTTATCATCATTTGTTAAAGAAAAATGAAAAATGCCTTAACATTAATAATTGACCTTCATGTGTTTAATATTCGCTACACATAATTCTCAATGTTAACATTGCCAAATATAGATATGTATCTTCATATTCATATCTCTTTTTTTTATGCAGTTTGAAGTCAATCATATATCGATAAAAAAAAGAAATTCATTTATTATTAATTCATATTTGGAGCAGAGATTTATATAATGCATAATGCATAAAAAAATATACAAAATTTTTCATTTTTTTCCTTTCCATAAAATAAAAAGTTCTGATTGGTTTAACTTTTTTATTCTTCATGCATTGTATACGTTATGCAAAAGTCTGTACTCCGATTTTAATTTTTATCATGAATTGTTGTTATCAATTGTTTATTTTTCCTTGACTTTTTGCTTCTATTCCACATTGCCGATTCCAGGTCTGCTTTTTATTTTTGCACTCATTTTGCATCGTGTGCATTAGTTCAGAGAGTGCGCGATAAATAAAAAACAGATATCGCGTCGTTAAACAGTAGGGTAGGTCTATTTTCACAAAACAGCTGATCGAATAATAGATCTCAGCAAGTTAACTTCGCGTTTTATCTTGTCGTTTAGTTAAACGACCTGAGTACGCATGCGTACGTCATATACGTTTATTATTACTCCACACACACACACACACACACACCACACACCACACACACACCACACACACACACACACACCACACACACACACACACACACACACACACCATACACCACACACACACACACACACACACACACACACACACACACACACACACACACACACACACACACACACACACACACTGGGCCGTTTTTCTAATTTAGAATCAGTTTTTCCTAAACAAGTTTTTTTTTCTTTTTTAATACAAACAATTTAAGTTGCGATACCTTTTTAAATAAAGTCCTGTTTTTCAACTTGAAACACTTCTAATTAACATTTATCGACGAAAGAAAAGATACACGAAACTGACGGTTCGTTTCAAGAGGCTTGAAACGCGCTGATCTTAAGATCTTCTAAATCTTCTGTCTTTTCTTTTTTTCCCTCTCTCCAACCGAGTTTGTTGAGAATCACGTTATATCGGCAGTTATAGCAGGGATTGGGGAGAATAATCGGGTTGCGTCTGATACGGTATGGGTAAACTGTCGGTCGGCTCGGATCAGACCTCAGCTGAGATCGTCTGAACCAATGGAATCGCTTCGCACACTCTCGCCACCTGAGACTAGCGAATGGTGACGGACGGAAACCGACCAGACTGCGCGCATTCTATTCTTCCGACAAATATCGACCGCACGTTTATATTAGCAGTACTGAACTACAGACCACTTGCTTCGCGCTTTTTAAAGGCGAACTACTTTCAATTATGTAATTTAAACAAATATTTTTTTATTACTATTTTCATGTACTCTGAAATAACGAACATTGAAAAAAAAGATCCGATTAGTATTTCATTAATAATTAATTAATTAATAAATACGTAAATAAAAGCCGGTTGTTCCACCTTCAGATAAATTATGTGGTAATTTATCTATTGGATAAACAATAAGGACTAAAAGAGTAAGAGTATAAAAGAATAAGAGAATAAAACAGTGAGATGAATTGAAATTTACAAAACAGCTCAGCGTAAGTCATTTAGGATTGGTTATTTCATCTTTTGGAAAATTTTAGATAATTCTATTGGGTAAGTAGCAAGATTACCCCAAAAAAAAAAAAATCACATGCGTGAATTATCAGATTTACCTCATAGATAAAATTTATCAAAAGGAACAATCGGCCCTTAATCCTGTAATTTCACGAATTTATTAACTGAGAATTGATTCGATATAAAATATTCAGACTGTAATCTACGCTGTTTTTCAAATATGCCGCTTTCTGCATCATCTGTTTCATAGCATGAACCCAAGTATAATAGTTCACGCAAATAACACTCGGGTAATGCTCGCTGACCTCTTGTACACATCATACGATCATTATTCAGTATGATTCACACATATTGCGCCACGTTTATGTATATACGTGGCGCTTGTATTTCATGTTAATAACTAATAGAAAAAAGTGTTGATCAGAAGTGCTCGTAATAAAAAGAACGTTACGTTTTTTAAAAATATTTTTATGATTTTGCTTTTTATGAGATCAGTCGCTCTTGTTTTTCTGTCCTCCTTCGACCAACATTGTTTTTTTTTCTCTATAACAATTATTCGAAAATATTTCTACCGTTAATTTTTCCCCACGGGAATTTTTAAACGAAAATACCGAAAGAAATATCGTGTAACATAGCTTCATCTTCGCGCACGCACCTTACCACATCTCACGCAACCACGTGGACACGAGTTGCGTATACGTAATCACTGTGCTGGCGATGTGATCTCGTATTGGTCGATCGCGACTCGTACGACCGCATGTTCGCTTATTCCGGCGCACGTCGCCAAATCACACAAACACGTACATACATACGTACATACAAATATCTGATTCTCTATATTGAATCTAGTTTTCTAAATCTAATAAATCTGATTTTTTTAATTTAAACTTCTGAATTCGTAGATATCTGAAACATTCTATCGAAAAGTTTAAATTAACAATAGAAAGGTTTTTTGATAATATTTCTGGGAACATTTTAATACGCCGGCTGGGCCGGTGGACTGACATCGTGCGTGTATGCGTAAGTACGCACATCATATATATGAACGGATCACGCGAACAACAGCTGCTCGTCTTGTTTTATGCCACTTCCTCATACGTGCATTATATCACGTAAAGCGCTAATCTGGTGAATACATCAACCGATCACGCATTTACATTGTGACATGTATAAAGAAAAGGTTAGGATGAAGGACCAAATTGCAATTTATTGAATATTTAATTATATTTGACTTTATAAATTCATACAGGCAGGGCTAACATGTACTTGAAATACTTTTATTTGAAAAACAGTATTGATAAGACAATTATATTTTGTATTTTGTATTTGTTCGGAGTACATGAAAATATTTTGTATTTCAGTATTAATAATAAAAAATTGAAAATATTTTGTATTTCAAATATTAACATTGATCAACCTTTATTATTTGAATTACAACATACAAAAGCTTTTAATCTTTCGATTTTAAATACGTAAAATATGTAATACTTTTAATCCGCTGAAATTAAAAATACAAAATAAGCTTGTATTGCAAATAGTATGTTTTAAATAAAAGTATTTCAAATATATGCCAGCCTTATATATAAGTACACATGCACATGTGTATGTAAAATTAAGGAATAAGGAATAAATATTATTCTTCTATTTTATATTCAAAGTTTATAATAGAAAAAAATAAGAATAAAATATTTTAAGAAGCTAAAATTCTATACTTACTTTTACGATAATAGTGTCAATATCATTATATTATCATTGCCAACTTTTTTACCATAAATAAAAACCTACACAACGGCAATGTAAAATATTTATACTGTCATATTGTAAATTCTATATTGACATTACTGTCAATATAGAATTTACAAAATAAAATGCAGAATATATATAGAGTCTGATGTAAATATATATTTTAATAATTATTGGATGGATCAATTAGTTTTCTTTGTTTTTTTTAGGTGACAAATTAACATCGAACAATGTCACTAATAAATACTTATTTACAAGTAACGACTCAGTATTAATCGCACAACCTCCCAAAAAGCAGAGGAAAATTTAATAATTATTATTGAAATATATAACGCAATATATACATAAATCACATTCAGGAAGCGAATAAATATATATGCTTATAATTTTTAATTTAGATTCCAAAATCCTTCTCCAATTTTTAGTCCAAATCTCAATTTTAAATAACTAATTAATTTTTATTATTCTTTTATATATTAATTGTGTAAATAATGATTATTTTTTTAGAATTATAAAAGATATATATCTAAATAACAAATATCATACTTTGCAAATATATTTGCACAAGTATTGTGTTCAGACTATTGTTTGTAAAAAAGAACTCATAATTCGAATAAAATTGCAATTTGGTAGTATAATAAATCATATGTACTGATCTTTAAGTATCAGAAACAAAAGTTTATAGCACTACTTCATTTGTATTATGTCTTATGTTTAAGAAAAATTGACAATTATTCATTCAATTACCATTCAATAGAGCAAAGTTGCAGCTTTAAGAATCTACTTTTGTGAATTGTGAATACGATGCGATAATTTTTCACGGAATTATGAGCAATTAAAGTCACAATGATTCTTTTATTTAATTCGCAATAATTTATAATAATACATAAATACATATTTTAGTAATACATACAAATTACGGAACTCATTAGAGTTTCAATTAAAAACTCAAAAGACATAAAAATTTTTCAAAGGTAGAGATCTTAAGCTTTAAAACCATATTTTTTAATTTAAATTTTGACCACTTTTAACGAAGTTGCAGCTGCTTGAAGTTTATAATGTTATGATTTTTAATTCCAAACCTAATAAAAAAAATAATTTATATCTCAATTAACTCGCTTAGATTGTATGTTACAACTTGCAGAACTCGTATATATAATACTAATAAGTTACTACTACATAATATTTTTCGATCTGATTTTATAATTTTCTCATAGATTAAAAAATTGGTTCAACTTTGATTCATCCTATATGTTTATGTATGTTTATATATATTTATATATATTCATGCATGAAAAATATTATAAAATATTTTTTATACATGACTTAT
>NW_017259196.1:368501-369361 GCF_001594045.1 Atta colombica | reverse complement strand
AATATATAATCAATATATAATATATAATCAATATATAAATATATGTAAGCATATCTAAACATGTATAAACATTCATAATTATATATAATTATATATGAAATATATCTCTACATCTTTCTTTCTTTTGTAAAATTACTTTTTAATGTACTAATAATAATAACAATATTGAGAAAACATAAAAAATAGTTAATGGGACAATTTTCGCATTGTTTGTTTTAGAAAACATCAAGTTTACAAAAAAAATTTGCTCATACATAACAATATATAATTTTACACGCAATTATATATGAGCAATTCTTTTACATTTCTCCAAACTTGATTTTTTCTAAAACAATGCGAAAATTTTCTTTTTAACTGTTTTTTATGTTTTCTCATTATTTGTAGTACACTAAAAAATAATTTTACAAATAAAAGAAGGATTTATAAATATGTATGAACACATTTCATACATAATTATATTGTATGTTTATGTATGTTTATACATATTTATATATTATATATTCATGCATAACAAATTTTTTACCGGATTTGAACAAATTATGATAAAATGATTAATATATTCAACATAATGCAATTATTGCAATGGTTTACTTCTAATGAGCTTCAATATGTTGAGTGTTCTAAAGCCTGTGTCACATACAAAAGACAAAAAAATAAGCAGAAGATAATCGTAATATTGGATTCGCTACTAGCCTTACTATCTCTATCTGTCATTGGTCAATTTGATTATTAATCAGACAAAATGTTTTATATATAATTGTACAAAATTATATAAAATTCTATATAATTTTATATAATTGTATATAAATCGGCATATTTTTTATATAATGTATATAATTATATATATTTATATAAAATTA
>NW_017259196.1:365467-368401 GCF_001594045.1 Atta colombica | reverse complement strand
AAAATTATACATATTTTTTTTATATATAAAATTATATATAAAATAAGTCTATTTATATACAATTATATCAGACTATGTAGAATTTTATATAATTTTATATCATTATATATAAACATTTTTTCTCCGATCCTTACGTTTTTGTATGTGCCATAGGCTTAATCTTATAATATTAGCTAATATCGCATGCTTGAGTATATAACTGAAAAATCTAAACTTTACGATATGTAGAAAATATTTATATACAAAATATATTTAAGTTATTATTTTTAATCTTCCATAGATAGTAATTGATAGCAATTTTTTGTTTGTTTCAAAAGGGTTACATAGGGTATTACATTATATTGTTACACGTGTAATATACTTATTAATTTTATATCAGAAGAATAATATTGGAGGCAGTCATTTTGATCAATACATTTTGCTTCAAACTTAGTGTATATATACTTTTAATTTACTGGAAAACAATCGTTAATTAAACATGTTGAGACATTGAGTGTGCGTTTAGAACCATTTAACAAACAATCATAAAACGATTGCAAAACTATTACATTTTGCTGAACGCACCCAGTATTTAAGTAAATTTGTTTGCAAATTGTCTTGATGTTTGACGTGGATTTTTGTCAATAATGTTTCAAAACATTATCAAAATCAGAATATCTACTACTACGAGATTTATCTTGGAGTTGAAGTTCTCCCAATGAAAATCAATTCTAACCAATGTTTATTTATGCATTCTAAAGTGGCATTGTGTTCAAGCATCATATATATTTTTAGCACAATTTGTTGCATTAATGCTCTTTTTAAACTCATAATATTTTTGACCGAAATACATTTTGTCGGAAATTATAGTATTATTGCGATAAAAATATTTTAATTTAATACGGATTAAAAATATAATGAAATAATAACTTGCTTAACTTTATTTACGTAAACGATAGGAAGTATGCACATCTACTCAAAATATATATTTTTTTAAATTTATTTTTTAAAAACGGCCTTTATATGCATCAATACATGACTGACAAGTACTATGTACTTAGTTGATATTTTAAGATTTCGAAATTTTTGTAATATTTATTATATACGACTACTCTGAAGCCGTAGATACAAAAAAACTTGAATCTCTGGCTTCTTTCTTCAAAAATTTATAAATATAGTATTATTTATAAAATAGTATTATTTATAAAACACTACCAGAGATTCAAGTTTTTCTGTTGTTTGACGTGTCTAAATTATTTATAAAATAATACTATAATATTTATAAAATATTTTTGAAGAAAGAAACCGGAGATTCAAGTTTTTCTTCAAATTCAAATTTTTTTGTTATTTGACGTGTCTAAAAATGGCTTCAGAGTAGCCGTATATAATAAATATTATAGAAATTTCGAAATATTAAAATACACTAACTAAGTACGTATGAAAATTATTTGATATATGTCGATTGGAATTGTTTAATTATTCCTTTATTATATTTTCTTTAATGCAATAAATTTGCCTATCTATTATCCAATTTTTTTCTCTTTCATCAAACTAGTATAAGATAGCAGATTTAATTTAACAAAAAGATTTAATTAATTGGTTTGTAAAGAATTATTTTAATTCTATTGTTTAAAAATTAATAAATATGTGTCGACGAGGTTAAAGTCTTCATTTGTGCATATTTCGAGAAAGTTGAGAAAATAATCATTATGACAAACGATCTGTGATCCTCTGCAAATTTGATCTTCCTGATATTTCCCAAATGACGTCATGCTACATCAAGTACACCTCGGAAACGCAAATGTACATTTTGATCAAAGCGAAAACATTACAAATTACATCGTTTAATATATACTTTCGCGCAAAATCCGATTGGACGGCTTATTAATACATTCACATAATATTGCATTTTTTAAACATTAGAATTTGTATTTATTAAGAAATAAATCAAACTTATGATTTATATTTGAATATTATGGAATTAAGTTCATGATAAGTCAAATAATAGTTTCTTATCTATCTCGTCTTCAGACATTTTGTGAAAAAATATAGACAACGCTTGAAAACGGAGGGATAATTTTTGTAATTCTAATAAATCTAACAATTTTAGATACTTCATTTCTAGTTTCCATGAATAATTTGTAATTAATTTGTAAAAATTCAAAGCGTAAAAAAATGTTCCAAATTATAAAAGGAATTATGTATAAATTGAAAAAAGAATGCAAGATAAGATTGCATTTAAGCAATTTCAAATCTCAAAATTATTTAGTCTCTTTTATTATTACATTTTAATTATTCTTTTTTACTATGTATGTGTCTTATCCATCTATAAAAAATATGTGCGCAATAAAAAGAATAAAAATAGACAAACAATTTTGTGCAAAATCAAAGTTGATAAAGAAAGAAGATTAAGTAAAGACCATATTTTAGATAACTTAAATTAAATGATAGAAAATATAGATACTGTGTACAAATTATTATTATTATTATGAGAATATGTCACAAATTATATATAGGTACTGAAGAATGCTATCTACTCAATTCCTTTCATCGTTTATATATGATATTGATATAATGTCGGTGATACACTGAACGATAATATTCAATGATTATCCAGACAATTAGCTCCCCAACCTGGTCATTCTCTATGAAGCGTGCAACAGGAAACACTTATTTGCATCGAAGAGAACGTAGATATGATATGATTATTTCACAAATTCAGCTAACACTATTCTTCGAATATCGAAACATTTCGTAATATAATATTTGTGATATTACAGTCGTAGCGAAATTTGGAACATTATCAAACGCATGTAAAGATCGGACCACATAACTGAACAATATTTGGAAAATGAGTAATTAATATAAGTAATTAATTATAAAAATAATATTTTCTAGATAATATTATTGGACTAACAAAATAATAATTTTTTAATTTAATATAATATATTTATA
>NW_017259196.1:360897-365367 GCF_001594045.1 Atta colombica | reverse complement strand
TTATATAATATTATGTTATTATATATAATATTATAATTATTAAATTAAATTAATTCATTCCTTAATTTAATAAAAATATTATAATAACTCTTATTATTACATTAACAAAGACGAATTCTTTCAATATGCCAATATTAATGTTATTTGCATCTTAAAAATCCCATTTATGGCGTTCTAGATTCATATGAAAATAAACCCATCACACGTGGCAAATCAACTGATATTTCAGGCATCAGGAACAAGCAGATGTAATAACGGTGCATTTTCGCGGAAGTATTTAAATTGGTTTTTCAAAGACGTATATAACTGTCCAAGTTACTCATAAATATCTCTATCTTTGATGTATGTAATAAAAAGCTGCGCCCGTTTTGATATAATTTGTATTAATTGATATATCGTAGTAATTTTTTGATATATCATACAATTAATGTGCCTTGCATACCACCCTTATTGCCACTAATGATTGCTTCCAGCAATGTCAAAGTCACGATCTTACATTAGTATATATTAGTATATATAATTAAATATTGGAATTGTTATATACATTAGTATACATAATATATTGGAACTGTTATAAAAAGAAATGTGTTTTAAAGCAATTAAAATATTGAGTAGTGCCAATTGCACAAAAACACTCTTTTCCATATAAGAATCACTGACAAATTGCAACTGTTACTTTGAAAATCACTACTGATGCTGAAATGGTTAGGAAATATGTCGAAATATCTCGAATCATCGAATATATAATATAATATTCTTTAGATAATGAACTCCAATTTTGTATGAATTGCTTTTCTTATTCATAATCTTAATCATAATTCTTATTCTTAATCATAATTCTTTTTAAAATTTTATTGTTAATTAAACGAAAAATTGTAAATAAATAGTTCCACATGTTAAAGATATATGTATATGTATATGGAATTATGCTAACGATGCGAAAGACTACCTACTCACAATCTATTTCTCTCTTTTTCTGAAAGGATATATTTAACAACAAAGGAATTATTCAACCACAATCGTGATTGATAATGTGTGAGTAGGGGAAGAGCAACCTTTTTACATTAAAAATTACAAGATTCCCTTGATAAGCGTGCCACAATAACTAATCGATGTATCTTTTATCCTTATAATATATTTGCTATATTTGACTTTTTTTCTATTATGTGGAAATAATGAATGTATCACAATCTACATTATCTCCTACATTTTAATTTTCGAAGAAGTTGCATTTTTCAATAAGAAAAATATACATTCTGCTTTGTATTTATTAGTCTTGTTGAAATTTTTTTGGAAATTTCTTTATATAAATGTAGAAAGATGTTAGAATCGAGAGAGAAAATTATAAATAGATATATTTTAAGTACATCTAAAATTTTTTATGAATAAATGATTTTGTTACAAATGTATAAATATTATAAAACATTAGTTAATAAAAATTCAAAAAGAATCAATTATTTGTAAATAGATATTTAAAATAAATAAAGATTTTATAATAAGAAATATAATTAACAGATGATTTGAAAAATTCAAAAAAAGTAAATTTATAATTTTGTAAATTTATAAATTTATAAAATATAATTTGAATGTAACATAAATATTTTAAATCTCATATAGAGCGGCATTTCCTTCTACAAGTTTAAGTGAAAGATTAACGTAAATCATTATAGTAAATAATAATGCAAACAAAATAAATAAAAATTATTATAATGGCAAATTTTTCACTAAAAAAATCTTTGTCTAGGAAAAAATACAGCTTTATATAAGATTTGAAATATTTAAATTATACTAAAATTTGAATATAAATTATATATAAATGTATACGAATTATATATTAATAAAATGAATATGAAAAAAATTATAATAATTAACATAATAAAGCTCTCTTTTTACAGAAAAAATATAATCTTTGAACAATTGTCAAATTTCCGATTTTTTAGTTTTACATGATTAATTATATTTACAATTAGTCATAAATATATTTATTGAATGTTAATGTATAATAATTATAGGATATTAGTTTTTATATAGCCTATAAATACAATAAGTATTTTTTAGAAAAATACTTTCAAATACTTATAAATTTTGTAGAAAATGAAGCATACATGTCTGTACTTATTCTGTTAGCGCGCAGATATTAAATCGAAAAAAAATTTACTTTGATTTCAATAAGTAGTGTTAATTTCATAGATATTGTCTAATTCTCGAATAATAAAATTTTATGTTAAATTTTGTCATATTCAGTCTATGTTTTAGTAATTTCACGATTGTGACATTAGAGAGTTGAAAACTGGCAGTGATTAACACTAGGGTAGTTGAGGGGTTAGTCATGAATAAAGAATCATATCGACCTATCCATTCGTAAACTTTTATAACTGGTTCTGTTCTGGAGAATTGACAATAGATTATTTCTCTTACCGGGGATGACGAATGCACGGAAGACGAACGAAAAGATGGTAATTCTCTCGTGTAATTGTTGCCTTCTGAATGACTTCGTCTGGTTCGACTATCAGCAGACAACGATCGACGTTGGCAATAGAACTGAGACCGGCAATATGTCGCGAGAGTTAAATATTATTGGCGATGCTTGAAGAGAGAGGGAGAGAGGGAATGAGAAAAAAGAGACTGTTAATCATGTCGGTGGCACCATCGCGTGCTCACATGGTAAATCAACAAGATCGACGAGTAACACGTGATATTCTCATGCAGAACCGAAAGTGCTACTAATAAAAACAAATTATGATTTATGATTTATGATTGCTCTAATTGATTGTTTTTTATTATATTTGGCATTATCTTAAACAATTAAACGAAAGAATAGTTATTAAAATTCATGAAAGAAATTATATTAATCATAGTTTGACACGCGCACTTATATTGATATGTAGAATAATTTTTATAATTAAAATTTATAAGTACACTGAAAAGAATTTATTGAATCTTAATAAGTATTTCTTTGAATAATATTATTATTTAAACATTTACTTGAGGAGTTCTCACGTTTGATGAAATATAAGACAATAACATACATGTAATAATATGTTAATAATACCTACAATATCTAAAAAAAATTTCATTGATTTTTATCGTATCATTTTGAAGATATTTAATTTTAAAGTTATAGAATTTTAAATTATAAATAGAAGGTATAACCTTGTCCTGTAGTTATTTTCTTTTAAATTGAGACACTGTAAGACAGCAATTTAAAAATTGTTATAATTATAAAGTGAACACTTAAGTTTGTTCTCGTAAAATTTCATTTAATCTGAATGTACAGTTTATTTTTTTTTACAAGAGATTCTTCAAAAAAGCTAGAATATATGTCAAATAGACGATGCGTATACACAACAAATGAGCATTTTACAATTTTTATTTTGTCATTTTAAAAATATTTAGTAACATATAAAATTAACAATAATTATATAATGGCATAAGACATTGTTAGTAATCTTTTTATTCTATTATTTTAATTGTTTTATTATGAATAAACTGTCTATCAACTAGGAAGTAGCGCAAGAACCTCCTTAAACATTTACAAACATTTAGTAAATAAATATTTATTCAATAAAAAAAATGACAATTAAATTAAATTAAATTAATAGCTTTGTATTAAATAAATTTATATGTTTATAAACATATAAATGTATACATTTGGTAAATATTTACTTAGAACTCTTCAAATAAATATTTATTAAAATTTAATTTTTTTTTTCAGTGTAAGAATAATATCGCAAAAAATAGTATTTCGGTAAAAAAAACAACTCTATTTTTCGGGCAAATGCCTTAAGCGGCTCACAATGAGATTTTAAAGACTTAAAGCCATAAAAAATTCAATTACAGTCGATTATTTTCTTAATATTCGACTATAATTGGCCAATTTCTTATGATTTTCTTATGAAGGCTTAAGCTTAAATTTTAGCCAACAAATTTATTGGGTTTTCATGATTTTTATTAAAGTTAATAATAAATACAATAATATTTACAATTGATTACAATTTAGTTTTAAAACTGCTATGTTGTGATACTTATTTTAATTAGCTTATCTTTGTATAAATAATTACATGCGTTAATGATTGGATTAGATTTGGATTTATTATTTCTCATAATACATCCTTTCTTATTTTAGTCATATTAATTTTTTTTTAGTTATTATTTATTAATTATCTGCTTATTAGTTATTCTATTATAATTCAACGAATAAACTTATTAAATTAATTAATTAATTTTTTGTATGAAATGTCTTCGAGGAACATCCTCCACGAGTAGAGAATGTTTATTTTTTATTTAAGACATCAACTGTGTTTTTATTAAAGTTTTTGTTTTTTCTTAATAATACTAATTTTTAATTAACACAATATAAATTATTTATTAATGAAACATTAATAAAATATACATCGATGATAATTATAAAAACCAATGATGATCACAAAAAAAGTTACAGTGATTTTTGTCTATAAAAAATCACACGTT
>NW_017259196.1:356564-360797 GCF_001594045.1 Atta colombica | reverse complement strand
ATTATTATCATATAATAATATATAAAATTAATTTTAGTAGGAGAAATGTATTAAAATTTTTTAAAATAAACATATAACAGCAAACATATAACTTTCTAAATAATTTAAGAACTCATTAGCATAAAATAAATTTCTATATAAAAAAAAATTGAATTGATAATATGATTAATAGTGGCGTGATTTTCGCAGATAAAATTATAGAACTATTTCGCGGAAGTACGTTTAATAAAGAAAAATTTTAGTAGGACTTGACACTGTCACATCTTGACACTGAATGTTTTATCGCATAAACTCGCTTAGCGATAATAATATTGCATAATAGTTATATTACCATTTATCAGATTATTGCTTTCAAATAGAAAAATTAGATCTGTCTTAGCTGCGTTCATTCAAATAGAATATTCAGTAATATGATGACGATTTTTTACACCTATTCTAATTGTGAATAAATGATGTTAAGGAGAAATGACTCTAATACAATTAAAGAGTTTTAAAAATTTTATTATTTGTTTCATATTATGTATCAATGTTTTATATAAAAAGATAACACAAATTTAATAAATATACATATTTATATATGATCTTTTTATTTTTTTTTCTTGCTATGCCAGTAAACAATCTATATCTACTAACCAAATTCATGAAATTGTTTTAACTTATATTTTATATTTTAAAATTAGCAATATTAAACAAATAAGAAAACTTACAAAATTTAAAAAGAATTATGTATTTATACATAATTCTTTTCGATTTTAGTGAGGAGTGCAAACTATAGTTTCTATTTTATTGTTTTCCGATGTATTTTGTTTATTTTTTTTTACAATAACTTGATAATTTATGTGACTTTTGAACTTAATTCACATGAGCATAGACTGCAATCACGCTACATGCAAAATTAATCCTTTCATTGGCTACAGTAATCAGAATTATGAACACAGTAATCAGGCATATGAATTATATTCGGCTAAAGTTCAAACATGTCGAAGTCCGTGTGAAATAGCAAAGATCGTCAGTTGTTTCATCACGTGATCACAATACCGCAATCGTATTGTTGATATGCTTATATGCAAATACTTTTACAATCTCTTCTTAATTTCCATGTTAGATTATTTACGGAGATTTATCTACATTTATACACATATCGCTTTTGTATGTAAAAATATAAAAAGTATAATAATAAATATAAAAATTATATATCTATATATATGTACATATTCTATAATGGTTTTTGCTTATTATATTCTAAAAAATATGCTAAAAATATATAAAAATGAGTAGATATATCATGAAAATTTAAAAATTATTTGTTGATTTAAAAAGAATTGGATAATTCAAATCTGCATTTTAAACAATTCGTAAAATTTTTATTAGACAATTTATTAATTTTTAAATGTTATGTTTGAGGCATCTATAAAACATCATTTATATATTTTTTTTTAATTTGCTAACATATTCTACAAATAAGAATAGCAGACACAGTCTTGCAAAAAAAAAATTGAGATTTTTTTTTGTGAAGTTATTCACAAGTGCTTGTAAGTTGCAGAAAAATGTTATGAAAAACATGACACAAGTGTGAATTCACACCAGCAATTTTTGAAAAAAAGTTTACTTTTCAATTTATTAGTTTCTTAATTAACAAATTTTCTTGCAATAAAATATTGTTTTTGCTTATTTTATTATTACCAATAGGTTCCTAGGAAAACTTCGAAAAACTATATAATTGAATTACTTCTGCTTTTTTCGTTTCAAACACGTGATGAAAAATGGAAAAATCAAATTCGCACTAGTAGTATAGTATAGTAATAATGTGACCGAAGTGTGATAACTGAGAGTCAAAATCGATCTCTTCCACTTTTTTTGTACAACTAATAATTTCGATATAATAATTTAAATTTGCATGAGCGATGTTTTTTTTGAATTTTTGCAACTTACAAGCGTGAATAACCTCATAAAAAGTCTCAAATTTTTTTTCTTATATTTTTATCTGTAAAATATATCAGTAAATTAAAAAAAAAAAAAATTAAAAATGACGATATTTCAAAGATGCCTAGTTTGATGAGGAATGCCTCATTTATTGTTTTCAAATTCAAGTTATTTTTAATTATTTTCAAATTTTCTTATTGATTGATGTACTTCGATTATAAACACATAAAAATTTAAAAGTAAAAGATATATTGATCAATACCAAATCTATATCCGATAAAATTATTTATATTGCTTGATCGTTGATATTTTTATATTATTATCGTGAATAATGTTATTAATTTATTCGTTATATTTTGTATGATTTTCTTTGTCAAAGTTTAATTAGTACATTTACGATGCCCCCCACTCCTATAAAATGAATCACAATATTTACAATCTAAAATGAGTGGATATGCGCTATCAAGATGTGCGCTAACGGAACTTTTTCTACACACATGTTCACATTTCACACATATAATAAGAAAATCGTCATGTGTGCAATGTTTTGTGTGCAATATTGTCGTGTTGCGCTGTGCGAAATACGATCACATGTGCAGTATACTTGCATAATGATGATTGTGAGTACAGTGCTGTGTAATATAATTGTGTGGAAACAAAGCAATCATTTTATAGACAAATCCCCATCCCTCTCTCTTAACGATAGCGTTAGCATTAAGAGATTTATCATTTTTTTATTATGTACATCTGTATACATAATAATCCCAAAAAGTTTCCAAACATTTTTCGGACAGTATTAATGATGATTAATGATGATTATAATTAATGATGTTATTATAAATAAGGTTACACTATTTTTATTGAAGTTTCGTTTACAAATTCTATTGAATTGAAAATCAATTATCCCAGGTAAAATATTTTTAATGAATATAAATATCTGTAATATGAATATATATAAATATGTATAACCATAAACACGTATAAATATTCATAAACATATTTGAGACATGTTTATATATGTTTATACATCCTTCTTTCATTCGTAAAATTACTTTTTAGTTCACTAAAAATAATATTAATAATGAGAAAACATTAAAAAATAAAAAGAAAGATTAAAAGAAAAATTTTCGCATTATTTGTTTCAGAAAAAATCAAGTTTGGAGAAATGTAAAAGAATTGCTCATATATATATATATATATAATTGCATTAATTATATATGATAATGAATATTTATGAGTGTTTAAGTTTAAACATATTTAAATATACATATGTATTTTATATATATTCATATATATTTATATGTAACAAACCGATCTTTCTGAGTTATTTTGTCACAAGTATAAAACCGACAATACCTTCAATTTATAATATAATATTTATCGAAAAATCACAATAGATCAAGGACTAAACATCAAATTATAAAGCAAAATTATTAATGGAAATTATTATTTGGATGTTATAATAAAGTTTGCTGATAAGAATTAGTCGAGTTTGTCTTCGGACGCAAAGCAGTTTCTGCATAATAATATTTCGGTTTATTAGTACTTGCTTCCAAATCAGTACTAGTTTTTGATCATTTTCCATATTCATCAAATTTGGCACTATATAACTATTTTTTTGTTCCAAAAATTACAAATGAAGGAAAAGTATTGTAATTCGACATTGTTTACAACATTAGATTGTTCGACTGAGATGGACGCGTGTCTGCTTCTGTTCGAGCGTTGCATCATCATTATATTTTTGGAGAGGCCAGCTTTAAATGTGCAATGTAGATTCATTATTCATCTATTTGTTCTGACCGCCTTCTCATTTCTCTGAGGGCAGAAGTCACTAATTTAACTACTATTATTATTTTGAATTATTACTAACATTATTATTAACATTCAGAAGTCATCTACCGAGGTCATTTCAACCATCTCAAAGAAAACTTTCAGCAGAGTTTCTTAAAATTATATGATCGTTGCAAATATTGTATTTTTTTCGAAAGGGATGTACTTCCAATGATTATAAATAAAAATTTATAATTATTACTTTACAGAGTAAGTTTTAATGAAAGTTCGGAAACTCTTTTTTGAGACAGATCGTGTAACATTTTTGCAACGATGTAACAACACCGATACTATCATTAAAAATTTCAAAATGGGGGACTTTGATTTAAAATGAATTAATGAATTTTTTTTTTCATATTTATGACAATTGAAAATATTTATATTTTTATTATATTTATGTAAATCGCAGATGAATTATTTCATAATCTTTTGTCTTGTATAGAATTTAGAAGCTATATAGTACACATAATATATATATAT
>NW_017259196.1:355943-356274 GCF_001594045.1 Atta colombica | reverse complement strand
ATAAGTATATATATAAAATTGAAAATATAACTGAACAACAAAATAAAAAAAAAATTGAATAAAGCAACTAAATACATACAATAAAATTTTAAAAGTAAAGAAAGATAAAGAAACGAAATAGAAAAATAAAAAAAATGATTATTAAGAATTCTAGTATGGCACGAGGATTTATTTTTGTTGAACTCAAAGCCTAATGCTCGTATTCATACCTTGTACTTAAGGCTTCTTTAAATCTTTAGAGCTCAGCAGCTAATTCGTACAGTATCTGAAGATAAATTTAAGCTAGCCTTAAATATAAAGTCTAAATAAGGGCATAAGTATAGAGACTCAG
>NW_017259196.1:350630-355731 GCF_001594045.1 Atta colombica | reverse complement strand
TACTAATGTTGATTCGTACTTACACAACAAAAGATTTTGTACATATATATATATATATATATTTGAAATACTTAATAAATACTGTGAATAAATACCAATTATATGAAAAATATGTAATATAATAAATACTATAATGTTAATAATGTATTAATACATTATTAACATATTTTAGTTTATTTTTTATTAAAATGTTTATACAAAAAAAAGAATTCTTAGATTAATAGAGAGATGTTTTTAATAAAAATTAACGTGCTTTTATATATTTTATTATTCGGTTATATTAATTTTATAAGTAAATGTTGAATTAACGTTTAAACTATAATTGTAATCATCGAATTTCAATAGTTAAAAGCCAGTATGCAACAAATGCTAATAGTATGCGAGATATTGAGATTTATATAGCTAAATATAAACAATTTTATGTACATATTTTTTTTTAATGCTAAATACATGACTTCATTATTTTTCAAAAATAATATTTTCAGTATTGATAGCTTTCAATGTTGATTTGTATCATAGATCAATGTCTCCTTCTTATTCTTATTCTTATTCTTGTCCATAGATATAAAATTAATTAGAGTAGAAAAACAGTAACAAGCAATTGACTATTTTAACTAAATTCGTCTATATATATAAAGTGTTTAAAATTTCAACATCGATTGATTTTGGTATATTTTTGTATGCAGCAAACTGACCTATATCATCGATGAGATATTATTAAAGATCATAAACTCTGGGCAAATTTCGGCGGTGTAAAAAGGGCGCCAAGGGCTCGGAGATAATTGAAGAATGCTGACGTTATCGACAATTGATATAAATTTGCTATTATTAAAATATTTGTTTTTTTTTTACTAATACATTATTAAATTCATGATTTTTTACATGATTATTTACATAAATGCTCCATAAATAAATATGTCTACTTGTAAAGCTATAATATTCTATATATTGCCGAAAAATTACAATTTTTTCTCTGCAATCTCTGTTGATAATAAAATTTTAACAATAACATAGGAATTACAACTTTGAGAAATTAAATATTATTGAGTTTTAAATGAATATACACACCGATAAACACGTTTATAAAACTAATAAATCCTAAAATGTGTACCATATTTTCAGTTTTTTACTCTTAATCGCTTCAATATTAATAAGGACGCGAACTAAGGACTCAGTTTTTAATAGTATCTCGTCGATGCCTATGTGCAAACTGCAGTACTCTTCATGAATTATTTAAATAAGCAGGTAGCCATGTGATCCATTCTCATATTATTTTTCGAAACATAATCATATTATCAGTCAAATAAGGCAACTCGAGGAAAAAATGCCACGAGGGAGAGGTCGCTATTTTATTTATAATTTTTTCATACAACACGCGTTGGCCATTTTGACTGTGCATAAGCGTATAATAAG
Organism: Atta colombica; assembly: GCF_001594045.1. Classification (NCBI taxonomy): domain Eukaryota; kingdom Metazoa; phylum Arthropoda; class Insecta; order Hymenoptera; family Formicidae; genus Atta; species Atta colombica. The sequence continues at coordinate 354,318 of NW_017259196.1, read as the reverse complement.
TAACTATGCTGTTATCGGTGGGAATGAAAATATTCGTGCCAATCAATGTCGAAAAAACTTGGATATACTTAGATGGAGATAGATGACAAAACATGATTCTTCGTGCTTGATTAAAATATAATTGTATGAATTAAATTACAATATAAATAATATCTAATTCTTTTCGTTCATATAACTTACAACAAATACAATTAATAAATAATAAAATCAAGGTCAATATATTAAACGAGCTATAGTTAAGTGTACTAAATAATATTTATTAATCACAAATTATAATTTTCCGACGATAAGTTTCAATACGTTTTGACTTAATCCTTGTCAGCCACAGAAATACATAAATATATCCAAATATCTAATCATATTAACATAGGATAATTCCGGAATATACGCTGCATTTATCAACAATTTAATTTATTAAGTATTATTTACTGTTTAAAGTAAACGAACTATATCAGTAAAAACTTTGTACTGTTTGCTTATGAAAACAATATTAAAAATTCGAAATATTTATATTTCGTATTAAAAAATTAACTTTTTTAAACCCTTGCATTTTTGCTGTCCCATAGGGGTGGCTATTCATAGGAGGAGAGAAAATATATATGACTCATAAAAAATTTACAAATAATGTATATAAATAAGACGTAACACAACTACGTTTTATTAAGGAATAAGAAAATGATAAATATGTATATGAAGTAATAAATAATAATTACAATCTTCCCAGATGTATTACAAATATTATGAGATATATATTTCATGCGTTTATTGTATTTAGTGCACTGAATTCAATCTGCGTACTTTGTATGCTTTGGGCATAAATTCCCTGTTAAAAATGTCACATATCTCAAACAGGTGGGATATATAAGATAACAAACTAAACAAAGAATAAAAGAGCAAAGTATTTATAGATTGTTATACAACATGCTTTACTATTCCTCTACATTCATGCATCATGAAATAACCACTAAGTCTTTTGCACATTCTACGGTAATCATTTTATGTAGATTATAATTTATAATGGCTACTTAACACAGTGATAAATCGATTCAACTCACAATAATTTCATTAATATTAATAGTAAGAAACTGAAATTGTAACACAATACTAATATGATATAAAGACATGTAAGCACAGAGTAATTGCGGGAAAATTACTCCCACTGCTTCTATTTTTTTCTGACTTCTGCGGCATAATCCCAGAGCGACGTATTTGTCGGAGTTACCCTATTATGAGGATCATTTCACGTTCGAATGACAATAGAAAATATAACAGATTTCTAAAAATCATCTTACCTTCGTGTTACAAAGGACGGTATATTGGAATCCATAGTAAGTTAAACTTGAGAAATAATAGACGATGTAGTGAAGAATCATGATTCCGAACTAATTCATCGTTAAGCGAGTTAATAGCGAGAAAGGCTGATGAGAAGTATAGTTGAAACGCATCGTTGAAACTTATCATAGGAAAATTATAATTTGTGATTAATAGTATTTAGTATATCTTAGTTAGTTAGTATATCTAACGATAGCTCGTTAATATATTGACCTGGGTGTTACTATTTATTAATATGTTGTAAATTATACGAGCGAAAAGAATGTTGAAATTGATATTATAAAAAAAAATGTCTAACTTACTTCCTAAATTATTCTGTTTATATTTTCTCAATTTCGATTTTATATACATATATACGTATTTATATATATTATATAACTTTAATTCTAGTCTGTTTACAGTATTGCATACTGTAGATAAGTAAAACATGCAAGTATATATTACGTTATATAATTTAATTGTTTGCAGCATATTCTCTCATAGAAGATGGCACCTTACTTGTATATGTATGAAAATATGTCACTTTTGCAGGATATATCATATCAATTTTTTTCAATAATAAGAAATATCAAAAGTTTAATTCGTTAGTATAAAAAAGTCTCTAAAATATAAATAATACATTTTTCGTAGCTTAATTCAATTACATTAAACAATAATTCAAAAATAAAAGCTTATGTGATGTCTTTCCTTGAGTTATCTTATAATAAATAAACTAATAACATTTATTACATAGGATTACATAATTTAGAAATGATCATAATAAATACTTCGAGATTCCGTCCTAAAATCACCTGACTAAAAAGGCGATTTTTTTTAATTACTGTATGTTCAAAAATTTTTCAAAAAACAAAATTAATGATATTTCTTGCCTTCACATTTGATTCGATTAAAATATATTCCATAATAATGTATAATTGTTACTTACGTATATAAAAGCGGTTTATTCCAGAAAAAACATTATTTCATGAAACAAATTTACATTTTAGTAAGTAAATTAAATATAGGAAATTTTTGGAAGGACAATTATGAAAATCATCAATGTATTAACATCAATGCTTCCATTCAATGCAATTATGCTTTGCATTCAATAAAACTATCAGCTTTTCAAATGAAAATTAAGAAGGTCATCTTTTTCGTTAATTCATAGTGTTTAACCTTTCTGTCAATGCATATTTTTACTTTTTTTTATTAATTCACCGGATATATAATACATTGCATATTTCAAAATATAACCTCGCAAAGACGTCATAGCGTATAAGCGATTAAAAATAAGTTTAAGTTCTGTATTTTAAATTCTGTATTTTAAAGAATTTCTGAAATAACACCGATTAAAAATAAGTGTATATTCTATATTTTAAAAAAATCTTCGAACAAAGAAAATTGTGATATATGTACTTAGTGTCGAAAAATCTATATATAAAAAAATTTTAATATACTCAATATCTCATACGCATTGTCAATGTTTCAGTTCAACATTGAATTGAGTAGATACACTACTGTATATTTTGTATGATACTGAATGTTTTTTTATGTTGTTCTTTATTAATGCACAATACATTTATAATACAAAAAATATACATGAAGAAACGCATTATTGTGCGTTATTGTGGACGTAGTTTGCGAGGTAAAAAGATAGCATTGACTAATCATAAAAAACTATTTTTCAAACGCTGGAATCAATTAAAATATTTATTCATTAAAATATTTATAGTGAGTGCAAAAAATATTCGTACGAAAACAATCTTAAAAAAAAAAAATTTTATTTTTAAAAAGTAAATATTATCCAGCGAGAAATGAGTCATCAAATTGATATCGAATCGATGTAAATACATTGATTTGAATATCAATTTGACGTTTGATGTTTAAGTGACGATTATTTCTTGTTGAATAATTAACAATTTATTCATAAAGAATAAAATAGACTGTATGTTCCTTAAAATTATAAATATCAAAAAGATGTGTATTAATTATACAAAATATATCACCTGAAAAATAAGCGAAAAATTGTATTGTTTGAAAAAAATATTCGTACAGACGAAAAATTTAGCTTCTAAAATTAAAAATATTTGCAAAGCTTGTATTTTGTTTATGTTAGAATGTATTTATTATATAAAATTGTGTTATATAATTAATGTTTATTTTTTACAAATAGGACTTTTTTATAACAAATTGGTTTATACGAATACTATTTGCTCTCACTGTATATATTATTCATTATAAAAGCGCCTTCAAACGGCCAACATTCGCAAATATTATACACATGATATACATAATTATCCGTATTTAAAATAAGCCAATATTTAGTGGATGTATGCAAAATTAGCATATACATTGGTCATGCAGTTTAGAAGCGCTT
>NW_017259196.1:346289-350530 GCF_001594045.1 Atta colombica | reverse complement strand
TGTGTGTGTGTGTGTGTGTGTGTGTGTGTGTGTGTGTGTGTATATATATACATATTTTATTGCCCTTTATAGGCAATAGAAGAATCTTTTACTAAAGTGTACAAGAAACATTAAGATCCAGAATATTATCATAATTTTTTTTGTTTAAGGGAAGAAATTTTTAAATGGCTCGATATCTAGAAAAACAAAAATTTACATTATTGATATACATTATTGACTAATTTTGTAATAATGTTTATTGTTAGTTCAAATTAAAGTAATTTACATTGACATATATCTATGGAATATTACGATTATTATAAACAAAGTCAATTTTAAAAAATTCTATACAAAAATACAGAAAAAAAATCTTTGATGTCAAAATATTTCTGAAATATTTTTAAAACTAGATACATCTTTGACCAAGGTCCGACGCACCTTCTCTGACTTTTTTTATTCCGATTTTATTTCCGATTCCGGCATCGGTACTTCGGACAATATAGGATGGATCCCGTCTCCTTTATTTAATACAATACTTTTTATGAGATTCTCGAACGTATATTTAAGATCATAGACTTGTCCTAATTTTGCGCAAATATCGATAAAAAAGATGGAGTAATTAAATTTATTATTTTACACACGTGGAAATTGTGATAACCTTCTCCTATTATCAGAAAATTAACAAAATTGTTGTCTGACGGTTTTATATTCCTGAAAACGATAGCTGTAATTAATTTGTGCTTATAATTATATTAAAAATGCTTGAGACCAATGAAAATGCATCCATTTTCTCTCGAATATGTTAACTTCTAAACGCCTTTTTGACATGTCCGACTTGTAACATATCTTTAGCATATCCAACTTTTGTTCTATTGCTTTTTTTAATATTTTTTTCATTGCTTATCACTTTTTTATTAATAAGTCCACACAACACATTTTATCCGAAGGATATTTTGGAAATGTCTTTAGGACATGGGATGTCCTTTGAATGTCTTTGGACAGTTCTGTGCAGTATGGCCATACATATGTTTACTGGATTACTTGCTACGTTTTTTAATATTTTACATTTCAAATAACAAAATAAATACATTTCAATTAACAAAAATATTTTACGATATGTTTATTTTTATAAAAGATATAAGCAGTCGAATTGAGTAATTAAGTATAGCATATATCAGTTGTTATCACATGATATGCATTTAAAGAATAATTATTTAATCGTAAGACAATTATCCGCTATCGGTAACGAAATAAATTCATTAAAATTATGAAAATTTATGATACATTTTTCGCATGAAATAAGAATTTTTATTACTCAATTGTGTAAAAATACAAATTCTAAATTATATCGTAATTATACATTCAAATTACGCACTTATCATATGACTTAGTGTCCTATATAATGCTATTGATAGATCACATGGCATTTAACATAATGTATCTTATGAATATTTGCGATACAATAGCTCTGTTCCATGTCTCGTTCTATAGATATACAGGTACTGCTGTAGGTAGGATAAAACCGAAAAAAAGTTGAAGAAGCAAGAAGTGTACAAAAATGCAACTTTGATTTTTCGGATTTTATTTATATCGCCTTTTGCTTCTCAATAGCGATGTAATTAAAAAAAATATTCTCCTTTTTTAACTAAAAAATATCAAGTATTCTTAAGTTGCTTGCAAAAGGAGAATGAAAAATAATATTTTAAAAGAATATACTTTTATTCCTCTGTAACAAATTATTATTACACCAGAATTGCGTTTTAGGATAATATTACAAAGTTTTAATGATTTGACGCATTCAAACTTATTTTCTGAAAAACTTTGTTTTCGAGTTATATAGCAAATCAGTAATACATTTATATATTCTATAAATTTAGAAATCTTAGACTTTATAATAGAAAATTGTCGAATTTATATTTTGCGTAAGGAGAGTAAAATTATTATATTGCACTGCGTGTTGTATAATTAACATATAAGTTAGTATAACGGGTTGCTTATTCATACAAGCGCACAAAGTGCGCTTTAAATAACTGCATAGATCCATTTCAGCGATAATCACGGAGAAAAATGATTGTGCAAAAGGATGCAAAATTTAATTTGTTTGCTATTTATGACAAACAAGTCTGCACTTTTTACCAATATTTCGCATTTGTTGCATATATTTGTAGCGAATACAAAAAATAAATAAATATTTCTTACACTTGCAAATTAGTGTTCATAGCAAATTTTTTCTCTCCGTTATGGTATTTTTTTTTTTTTCAATAAAATTGATAGTATCAAATTGTGATATAATTATGACGGACTTCTGTAGTAATTTAAAATAAAAGTAAATTTAAACAAAAATTAAAGTAACAATATAAGTCATAAAAATGGTTTATGCAATTATGTTCATAATGATCTATGCACTCACTTGAATAGGCAACCCGTTATACTGACTGTATGTTGATGCAATATCTGTGTACATCGACAGAATAAAGCAATATATTTGATTAAAAAAAATATAAAAGATGCAAGTTTACACACTATAGATATTTTTATATAATTATTTGCGTTATTTGAGTTTTTTATTATATTTAAAAAATAAATAATAAAATTGTAAAATAATGAATGTATATAGCCTACAATTAATTAAATTTACCTTTCGCTGAAAACCACAACAGGATCTGACAAAATATCCGATAAATTGAGCTGGAATAAAAGAGCAAACTTGCTCTTTTATTTCAGATGTTCTTTCACAAACATCCATTCCATATATTTATAAAAAAAACTGCGTTGAGAATTGTAAGGCTCAGCCTTAGTATCTCAGTATTTATAGTGCGTACGATGATTTTTCACCCAACTGCATCGTATTCTAAAAGTGCAAGCAAATATAATTTACATATGAATATAAAGCTGTGTTTAAAATATAGACATTAGCTGTCTGTTCTTTTTAGTTGAATTTACTGCTCATTCATTTTTCTTCTTTTTCCTTGTAACGTAAAAAAAAAGAAAAATTATGCGCTACAAGAGAAGTTTCAATTTAAAAAAAAGAAAAGAAATAAAGAAAGAAAAAAGAAAAAAAGCAGATTTTATAAATGTTGTGATAAAATTGAAATTGGAAATATCTTCAAGAAAATATAAGAGCCTATGTAACTTCTTGACTCTCCTTGTAATTTCTATGCTAATTAAGTACTTACATAAAATTTTGTTTCATATTAATGATCTGTTTTTATATAAAAGCTTTTTTATCAGATTTGATTACTTGAATTCTTTCGTAGAAGAAAATTATTTTTTGCTTCGTGCACATATAATTTAGAATTATTTAATAAATGCAAGAAATGGTGAAGTTACATATGTACTTGTACTTTACATATAATATGCGTAAAATAGCAAATTTATTGACGTTACCTGTACTAAAGCAAATTAGTAGAATTCTCAACAGTAATTTTTTCCTTTATAGCTCTTGTGTGAGACCAAAGTCAATGAGCGCCAACAGACACTCTAATATTGGATATACATAGCGATTACTTAAAAATATGAAAAAATATATTTATGTTTATATATTTAATTGGAAAGTCAAGCAACGTGTGAGATACTCTTAAAATATTTTACAAATATATATACGTATATTTGAGAATATAAGTAGGGTATAAATATGCAGCGCTGAAATTTACGCCGCTAAAGTCCAAAAAAATAGAAGCAGTGGGGATAATTTTCCTGCAACTACTCTGATATACATGTCTACATTATATTAATACTGAGTTATGTTTTCAGCTTCTTGCTGTCAATATTAATGAAATTATTAGTTGAATCGATTTGACGCTACAATAAATAACGTCATAAATTATAATGTACATAAAATGATTACTGTAGGACGTATAAAAGACTTGGTGGTTATTTCGTGATACATGAGTATAGAGGAATAATAATGCACGTTGTATAACAAAATACTAGTACTTTCTTATATTCTTTGTTTTGGTATTTTGTCCTCACCTGTTTGGAATATGTAGTATTTTTAACAGACGGGATTTATGACCAAAGCATACAAAGTGCGCAGATTGAATTCAGCGCACAATACAATAAACACATGAAATATGTCATGTTATAACACTTGTGATATATGTAAGAAGATGTTTATTATTATTTATTACTTTTTATATATATTTATTATTTTCTTATTCCTTAATAAAACTTTATAAAGTATTATCATTTTACATCTTATATATATGCATTATTTGTAAATTTTTCATAAGCCGAACATACTTCCCCTCTCCCCCCCCCCC
>NW_017259196.1:343476-346069 GCF_001594045.1 Atta colombica | reverse complement strand
AAAAACGCCATGAACTTTTTCTCACACCTAATATATTATATAATATATTATACCTAATATATTATATTATATAATCTTCTTATATCCAAGTGTTACAACATGAGATACTTATTTCATATAAAGCATTTATTGCATTTAGTACACTGAATTCAAACTGCGCATTTTATACGCTTTGGGCATAAAGCTCGCCTGCTAAAATATACCAGAATTACCCTATAATAAACATATAGAATTTTTTAAGGAAATTTTAAGATTTTCAGTATATTGTTTTCATAATGTTGATTCTCTTTCTTCAAATGTTATACGCTCACAGCATGTAAGCGCTCTCAAAAAAAAAGATTATCAAATTAATTATTTTTAACAATTTAAACTTAATAATTTCATCAATATATCTTTCGCAGTACAAAAAGATGTGATTGGAAAGAATTATTAATTTTAACTGTTTTGGACTAATTTGAAAATTTGATTTCATTTGAAAGAGACATAGAGATACTAATAGAATGAGGAAAAATTCAAAAAATTTTTAGAATTTCTTTTTTAAATTCCCCTAATATACAAAAGCGTAAAAATATTTACTCCATATTGTAGTCATCAAATTTTGCCAGTAGTTGAAAGTCAATAAACCATAAATACCGATAATGTGCAATAGAAAGACTTGGAGAGCAATAAACCATATTATGTAGTTCAGTTTTGAATTTGAAAATACTTGATTTTATCATTTCGGTTTTTTTTACGTCGTCCCTTGCCATTAAATTCTCAATCAAATCTGTAACGTCTATTAAGCTGACATAGCCATTTCAGCACAATTGAATAAAAGTTGCACAGAAATTTAAAGCTTTTTTGATAATTTGTTACTCTATTCCTGATTTTGTTGCTCCAGCCAATTCCGAAAAAAATAATGTGCTAGCATAAGAATAAAGTTAGCACAGCCACTCAAAAAAAGAATTAAAAAATACGGCATATTATTTTGTGCTAATTTGTTGCTAATCAATTGCTCACTTCCCGATATTGTTGCTTCATGCCCAATCTTCGAAAACCACACTTAGCCACCCCGAGTTAGCACACCATCTATAAATTGTTAATACTCGAAATATCTCGACTGATTAGGATTCTTTGATTTTGTTGCTCGCGATTCTCGATGAATCCGATTCTGTTGTTTCACCTCCGAATCTTGCAAACCATCCGTAGACACCCCGAGTCAGCACATCACCTATAAATTAATCACCTATACATAATTGTTAATTCTTAAAATGTCTCGATTACGGTAGAGCAATAAAATCGGATTCGTCGGGAATCGCGAGCAATAAAATCAGAGAACCGTAATCAGTCGAGATGTATTGAAAATTAACAATTTATAGATGGTATGTTGACTCGGGATGGCTAGGGATGCTTTTCGAGGGTTGGGATAACAATATCGGGAAGTGAGCAACTAATTAGCAACAAATTAGCACAAAAAGAATATGCCATATTTTTTAATTATTTTTTTATTTTTTTGAGTGGCTGTATTAATTTTATTCCTATGCTAGCACAGACATTGTTTCTTTGGAATTGGAGCAACAAAATCAGGAATAGAGCAACAAATTAGCAACAAAAAAGCACAAAATTTCTGTGCAACTATTATTCGATTGTGCTGAAGTAACTGTGTCAGCTTAATAGATGTCATTAATAAAAATATGTAATATAGTCCTCAAAACGCATCTCTTACGCATAGTTGTTTATGTTTGTTCGCTCGCAATAATTATCATGTAAACTATTGCTAACGATAGACATAAACAACTATGCGTAAGAATTGCGTTTTAGGTACTATTATATGCACATATTCATTAATACATTTTAGAGATGATTATATATATAAATTGATATTATAAGAAATCCATTAGAATAACGTTTTTTATTCGAACATTGAAAATAACCCAATAGGAGTCGAAACGTATGTTATATTAATTATTATTTATTCTCACAGAAATATATACATTTAGAATAAATAATGCATAGCTCGTAACTCCTTCCAATTCAATTTATTATTTATTGTTTTAATGAAATTAAGGAATATATTGAACAGTGGCGACTTATAGGAAGGATTAAAGATAACTTAAACTGAGTATAATGTGATATTAAAATTTAACAATGTATGCACAGTAAATTCCACAATTCAAAATTAAGTTTATCCTAATCTATCACAACTTATCCATTTTGAGACAACGGATATGTTATATACATTTATCAGTTAATTTTTATTAAATTGATTCATATATGCATTTAGATATAATATATCAATAAAATTATTACATATATCCGTTGTCTCAATAAAAACATTAATTCATCACTCACCAACCGATGCGCAACAGTGGAGTTAAATCTGCAATGTCGCTACGATGATTCTATAACAAATAAATTAAAGTTCAAAACAGAATAAAGAAATAATCATTTAACTTTAAAAAATAATTGCTATACGACCGTATGCAGTTTACTAAAAAATAATCATGCAATTTTGGAAATATACAATAATTTTTGTAAGCGATGAATTTTTTATATTCATTATTCAATTAGATATAAAACAATTATATATTCTCTAAAATAATTATATATTTTT
>NW_017259196.1:338275-343379 GCF_001594045.1 Atta colombica | reverse complement strand
TATATAAATTTATTTTTACTAAGATCTTTAAAAAAATACATAATTGTTTTAGAGAATATATAATTACTTTAGAGAATATATAATTATTTTATAGAATTATTTGATAGATATAAAACTAATATAAAACTATTTAAATCATTTTATTTAACAATGATTTAAAAATAATCATTTTTAAATCAATGTTAAATTAAATGATTTAAAAACAAGCGAAAAAGGTTAATTTTACACAAGTAAAAAATAATATTTACCGCAAGGTTGTTCCACCGGTGCCTGATGTCTCTTCCAGACCTCCTCCTCTCAGATTTGACAATTTGATTAACATCTCGCACAGGACACTCGTAAAACACTCACGTAAAACATTCGCGAATAATAAAATATAATTGCGCGCGGATTATAACTTGAGTCCGATAACTTGAACGGCACTCCCGAAACGCGCGACGCGACGAACCGGCTGCGGTTCGTTCATTTTTAAATCGGCGGCGAGAGTACGTTACTCCCCGTTGGATTTTTACACGAAGAGAATGATTTTTCTCAATATCTAAAAATTTATCTAGATATATTATATTCAGATATATCCGAAAATTTTTAAATACTTGAGAAAATTTCGTGTAAAGTTTTCCTACTGAGCCCTCCCATCACTTCAAGATCGTACCTGTGAGAGGGAAGATAATCTGAAAAATGTAATATATAACTATTATCTACATTACTATGCAATCAGTTAACTTTTAGAAACGAATATATATATATATATATATATATACGAATAGAACGTCTGCAATTCATCATCATTGTGAAATAAAATCATAAGAGCAGATAAAAGGGCTGAATCTTTTACATAGACATAATGATTAGAATGAAATAGGCTAGAAATTAACAAAAAAGAAAAATGTTTCTTTTATTACAAATAAATAGTTATGGTTAATTTTTAAACGAATCTCTGTATAGGAGATTTGAAAGGTGCTAAAAAAAAAAAACTTATTAATTATTAACTATATTCATTGTAAAAGCAGGAATTGCGATTTTTTTGCATGAGAGTATTCATATTAACATTGCTTTTTTTATGACTCGTGTGTGATACCGTTCATATAAACAAGTAGCCGTGTCGCGTATCGCTCTTCTTCACATTTCTTTTGAAAAGTATAATCGCGAAAAATGCTAGATGTAATACGAAAATTTTTATTTCATGAATATTCACATAATACGATTGCTAGTATAATTAATTAAGTCATAAAGCTTCGTATTATATTTAGCATTTTTTGCGATTACGTTTCAAAAAGGAATGTAAAGAAGAGCACGCAATATGGCTACCTGCCTGTACGAGCTTCGATAAGACAATGATTGTACGATAATTACGCGTAAACATGACGCCGTGGCACTCCGTGCCACCCTGTGTCCCTACTTCAAGGTCGCGCCGCTCGTCTAACTGTCGAAATATTACGCGTATTACAAAATTAGTAATCTACTACGTTTTAATATTCTTCGATGAATATCACGATGCTTTATTATACGATTTATGTTTTATTTTTTTGTATTTGTTACACGCACACAACTCATTTATATCTTAAGTCGGTATTCATAGTGTTAGAACTTATATTCAAGATCGTCTTAAATACAATTTTAAGACACCACGAATCAGAGGGCCGTATTAGTGTCTTAAGACATTACTTAAGACAGTCTTGAAATAAGAACGGACTATGAATACCACGAGAGAGTAATAAAGAAAGAGAGTAATAAAAATTGAGATATAATACTTACTACACACCTTAGTTTTGAGTAACATTACTATTTGGGCATCCTTACATAATAAATCGTCAATTTACGTTCATGAATATTTAATTTTCATAAATTAATGTGCGACGTCCGGAGCGATCGGACCACACGTCTATTTCCTTTCGCGCTCGCCGAGCGAATACCGAAAAAATGACATCAATCACCGGATCGCTTTCCCCTCGCTTTCGCCGCGCCCTTGCTTTTCACGGGGCGCCGTTTAGATTATTGTGTATGAAAAATATTAACGGTTTATTCAATTATACGCATTTTGATAAACGAGTTATACATTTCGCGCTTTGCTTTGTGATATCTCTAGCCTTGTTAAATCATATATTATAATATTTTCTTGTAACGTAAATCAGTACTGGCGTCCGTGGAGCATTTTTGATATTCCAACATTATCTCTCAATTTTTATTATTCTTTTAAGGGATTCATTTTTTTTATTTAAAATAACTTGTACTTGTACTTTATCAGTTTTTTACCGATTGCTATGATTTTGTATTTTAAATAAGATTATATATTTATGATTTTAAATAGGTCGTTTAAATAAGCAGTTATTTTACCGAGATCATCAATCATGATTGGCATTATATGTAAGTTTAAAGAATTTTTAAAACGCAGAATAATTTACAATAATAGCAGTGTCATAAATAAATTTTTTAGCTGAAAAAATTAAATAATGATTGACAAGATATTTAATACTTTTAGCCAAAACTGCATTTAGCGCAAATTGTTCTGCAATATTAATAAAATTTGCATGTATTTTTATACAAAGGATGTATAGAATATTATCAATCTTTAATTATTAATGAATCAGTTAAAAGAATAAATTGAGACATAATAATATACAAATAAATATACAAATTGAGACATAATGTTGGAATATCAAAAATGCTCTACGTAAGTACTGATTACGTTTACAAGAACCGCGCAAATATTATAATATATGATTTAACAAGGACTAGAGATGCCACAAAGCAAAGCGCGAAATGTATGATCCGTTTATCAAAATGCGTATAATTAAATAAATCGTTAATATTTTTCATACGCAATAATCTAAACGGATCCCGGTGAACAGCAAGGGCGCGGCGAAAGCCGGGAAGGGGGAAGTGGCCCGGTGGTTGACCTACGTCATCACTTCGGCATTCGCTCGGCGAGCGCGGAGGGAGACAGACGTGCGTATGATCCGCGCTCACATTCGCACATTAATCTACGAAAATTAAATATTCACGAACGCGAATTGACGATTAATTACGTAAGGATAGTCAAATATTAATGTTGCTCAAAACTAAGGTGTGTACTAAGTGTTATATCTCAGTCTTTATTACTCTCTTTGATAATTTACATTCAAATAAAGATGAATAATAAGTTATTCATTATATGAATGCAAATATTTTTTAAATTATAAAACATTTTGAACTAAATATTAGGTGTGGGAAAAAGTTCGTGGCGTTTTTCCCATTAGACATGGCGTTTAAAAAAACGCCACGAACTTTTTCCCACACCTAATGTAATAATGGGTATAAATAGAATTCATGTTATACATTTACAGAGATATATAAGTTAGAGATATATATAAGAGCGGTATTCATAATCCGTTTTTATTTCAAGACTGTCTTAAGTAATATCTTAATACGGCCTTCTAATTCGTAACTTCTTAAAATTGTATTTAAGATAGTCTTGAATATATTTAAGTTCTGACACTATGAATATCCTAAGATATAAAAAAATGAGAGATAGAAAATATAAATTATGTGCGTAACAAATACAAAAAAATAAAATGTAAAACGTATAATAAAGCGTCGTGATATTCATCGAAGAATATTAAAACGAATAGATTATTTTACTAATTTTGTAACACGTAATATCGAGAATTAGACAAGTGGTGCGCGACCTTGAAGTGGGGACAGCACGGAGTGGCACGGAGCGGCGTCATGTTTACGCGTAGTTATCGTACAGTCATTATCTTACCGAAGCTCGTATAGACAGGTAGTCGCTTGTTGCGTGTCGCTTGTCTTTACATTCCCTTTTGAAACGTAATCGCAAAAAATGCTAAATATAATACGAAGCTTTATGAATAATTAATTATACTAGCAATCGTATTATGTGAATATTCATAAAATAAAATTTTCTTATTATATCTAGCGTATTATATTTTTCGCGATACTTTTCAAAAGGAATGTGAAGAAGAGCGGCACGCGACACGGCTACTTATCTATATGAACAGTACACGAGTCATAAAAAAATAATATTAATATGAATACTCTCGTACAAAAAAATCGCAATTCCTACTTTTACAAGAATATGGTTTAATTAATAAATTTTTTTTTTAATATCTTTCCTATATGAAATATAGATTCGTTTAAAAATTAACCATAACTATTTATCAGTAATAAAAGAAACATTTTTCTTTTTTATTAATTTCTAGCTTATTCCATTCTAGATTCTAATCATTTATGTCTAAGTAAAAGATTCAGCCCCTTTATCTGCTCTTTGATTTTATTTGACAATGATAACGAATTGCAGACGTGATATTCGTTTCTAAAAGTTAACTGATTGTATAGTATTGGGCTATCCGGAAAGTTCGTGTCGCAAAAGATTTAATAAATGTATACTAAAATTTAAATCTTCTGCGTTTCAATTTTCCTTCAAAATCGGCACGAACTTTCCGGACAATCCAATAATATAGATAATAGCTATATTACATTTTTCAGATTATCTTCCCTCTCACGGGGATACGATCTTGACATGATAGGATGGCTCAGTTCCCAGAGGATTTTTACATGAAAAGAACGTTTTTTTCTCAAGTATTTAAAAAATTTTCGAATATATCTGAATATAATATATCTAGATAAATTTTTAGATATTGTAAGTGTGAGTAAAATCATTCTCTTCGTGTAAAAATCCAACGCGGAAGTAAGTACTAAAAGCTAACGTACTCTCGCCGCTGATTTAAAAATGAACGAACCGGTTTGTCGCGTCGCGCATTTCGGGAGTGCCGTTCAAGTTATCGGACTCAAGTTATAATCCGCGCGCAATTATATTTTATTATTCGCGAGTGTTTTACACGAGTTCCTGTGCGAGATGTTAATCATATTCTGAGAGGAGAAGGAGGTCTGGAAGAGACATCAGGCACTAGTGGCACAATCTTGTGGTAAATATTATTTTTTACTTGTGTAAAATTAACCTTTTTTTTGCTTGTTTTTTTAATTATTTAATGACATTGATTTAAAAATGATTATTGATAAAATGATTTAAATAATTCTATAAAATAATTATATATTCTCTAAAGTAATTATATATATATTCTCTAAAACAATTATGTATTTTTTT
>NW_017259196.1:332921-338142 GCF_001594045.1 Atta colombica | reverse complement strand
ATATAATTATTTTAGAGAATATATAATTATTTTATATCTAATTAAATAATGGGTACAAAAAATTCGATGCTTACAAAAATTATATTTCCAAAATTGATTATTTTTTAACAAACTGCATGCGTTTCGTATAGCAATTATTTTTTAAAGTTAAATGATTATTTCTTTACTCTTTAATTAGAACTTTAATTTATTTGTTACAGAATCATCGCAACAACGTTGCAGATTTAACTCCACTGTTGCGCATCTGTTGGTGAGTGATGAATTAATGTTTTTATTAAGGCAACAGATATGTAATAATTTTATTGATATATCATATCTAAATGCGTATATGAATTAATTTAAGAAAAATTAACTGATAAAATTAACTGATAAAAATTAATTGATATATATGACACACATCCGTGTGTTATTATTACCTTATTATTACCTTAAAATGGTAAGTTGTGATAGATTAGGAAACTTAATTCTGAATTTACTGTACACTGTTAAATTTTAATATCACATTACACTTAGTTTAAGTTATCTTTAATCCTTCCTATAAGTTACCACTGTTCAATATCTCGTTAATTTAACTAAAACAATAAATAATAAATAATAAATTGAATTGGAAGGAGCTATTAGTCATGCTGGATATTTATGCTAAATGTATATATTTCTGTGAGAATAAATAATAATTAAATATAACATACGTTTCGATCACTAGGTTATTTTCAATGTTCGAATAAAATCGTTATTCTAATCGATTTCTTACAATATCAATTTATATACATAAATTTGCATATAATCATCTCTAAAACGCATTAATGAATATATACATATATAGTTCATAAAACGCAATTCTTGCACATAATTGTTTATGTCTATCGCTAGCAATAGTTTATATGGTAATTATTGCGAGCGACAAGCATAAACAACTATGCGTAAGAAATATGTTTTGAGGACTATATTATACGTATTCATTAATGATGTCTATTAATGATGTCCTATTAAGCTGACACAGTCACTTTAGCACAATCGAATAAAAGTTGCACAGAAATTTTGTACTTTTTTGTTGCTAATTTGTTGCTCTATTCCTGATTTTGTTGTTCGAATTCCGAAGAAACAATGGCTGTGCTAGCATAAAAATAAAATTAGTAGCCACTCAAAAGAATAAAAAAAAAATTAAAAAATACGGCATATTCTTTTTATGCTAATTTGTTGCTAATTAGTTGCTCACTTTCCAATATTGTTGCCCCAACCCTCGAAAATCACCCCTAGCCATCCCGAGTCAGCACACCATCTATAAATTGTTAATTTTCAAAATATCTCGACTGATTACGATTCTCTGATTTTGTTGCTCGCTATTCCCGATGAATTTGATTTTGTTGCTTCACCCTCGAACCTTGCAAACTACCCCTAGGCATCCCAAGTCAGCACACCACCTATAAATTGTAAATTTCTAAAGTACTTCGACTGATTACGGTTCTCTAATTTTGTTGTTCACTTCCCGATATTGATGCTCCATCCCCAACCTTCGAAAACCACTCCTAGTCTCCTCGAGTCAGCATACCAGCTATAAATTGTTAATTTTTGAAATATCTCGATTGATTAGAGTTCTCTGATTTTGTCTAATAGCAACAAATTAACACAAAAAGAATATGCCGTATTTTTTAATTTTTTTTTTTTTTTTTGACTGTGCTAACTTTATTCTTATGCTAGCACAGCCATTGTTTTTTTGGAATTAGCTGGAGTAATAAAATTGGGAATAGAGCAAATTAGCACTAAATTTCTGTGCAACTTTTATTCGATTGTGCTGAAGTGGCTGTGTCAGCTTAATAGACATAAATCTGTACCGATGGTCACAATTTCTCTTATATACATCTTATATTTTCTTATTATGGTACAAACTCGAGACATGATTGTATTGCGATCCATTATAAACATTAATGTATAAATAATTTTTTTTAGAAGCAAAATGATGCAATTAATAAAGTAAAATCTATTATATAAATAGAAGTATAACGCAGTTTTCAATCAAAATCTTTGCTTAATTTTACTTTCTTCATACAGTTAGCAATTATGTGTATATACATATTTTAATTCTATATGTTATATACATATACATATATGTTATATACACATAATTGCTACATACATGATTTTTAAATTGTATTTTTAAACTGTATTTTATTACGACATGTAACGTTATAAATTAAATTTTATCGTAAATTGTGACAAAAAATAGATATTGTTTCAAGAGAACATAAGCTTTTCTTTATTGCGATAGATAGATAATTTTCAAAAAATCGGAATACTAAATTTTGACAGTTAAATATATAACAATACTTTTTATAGAAATTTGCAAAAATTCAAACGACAACAAAAATTATATTGATAAATTCAAATAGAATCTTATTATGAATGAAAAATGTTAGTGTATGCATAGAAAATGTTATTTAATATTTTTTTTATTTATTAAAGCAAAAATATATATTTTCTGATTGTAATAATTGAAACATAATTAATATCAAAGAAACAGTACATAATCAAAGTTGAAAACAGTATCCTCTCAATTAATGTTAAAAAATAAACAATATAATGGATAATTATACCTCGGCATAGGAATATCAAAAGTGATTCGGATGAGATATTACATTGATCGTGACTGAAGATTCTTTACTTCAAGTTATTTATATACAGAGTGAATCAGAGTTGTTGAACCAGGTTTTTATCCTATATAATTGTCGATATTAAGAATCTCATTTTAAATCCCATACATGTAATCAATACAGACTAAAAAAATGTCTATACCGATCGAACTGGATCTTAAATACCCAAATAATTCAATATGAATTATTTGGGCATTTAAGATATCCAGAAATAAGTCTCGACATAGATATATATATGTATATCTATTATCCAAGTACATAATCTTAGATTCCTGGATTCAAATACAAATGTATAGTCTTTGTCTCCAAACGAGATTAGCCGTTTCAATTACAAATCCAAATACAAGTGTACAATCCGACTAAGAGTAGCCGTCTAAATTACAATTTCTGTGCGATACCTCCGAATTATTAATATTGTATGCGAAGGAAACGACGGTTTTTATAACCCCATAGGAGATCAAATAAAGAAATCTATCTATATATAATTCACTAATTCTATATATAATTGAATTTATTTAAGCATTTGAGATCCAGTTTTAATCGTTTTTTATAGTCATTTTTCCAGTTTGTATTAATATAAAATTATCGATTACACACCTAATTATCGATTTAACGATACAGATCGGTTGCATGGATACAACATATCGTGCGAACTGCTAATTTGAGCACGAAAATAGGCATGTTGAGTTGTAAAAATTGTTACAAGACATTAAAAATGATGTATCCACGCATCTGATCTGTGTTGCTAAGTCGAAAATTAAATGTGAGATCGATAATGTTTCCGTAGGG
Organism: Atta colombica; assembly: GCF_001594045.1. Classification (NCBI taxonomy): domain Eukaryota; kingdom Metazoa; phylum Arthropoda; class Insecta; order Hymenoptera; family Formicidae; genus Atta; species Atta colombica. The sequence continues at coordinate 334,705 of NW_017259196.1, read as the reverse complement.
TAAAAAACTGATTCAATTATTCTGATTCACGCTGTATATATTATATTTATTGTACGAAAAAAGACAATTTTCATTTAAGATTTTCTTCTAATTCAAATTTTTTTTGTTATTTGATATTAAAAACGACTTCAGGGTAACTGTATATAATAAATTTTATGGAGATTTCGAAATCTTAAAATATCAATTAATCGTATGGAAATTATTTGATATATGTCAATTGGAATTGTTTAATTATTCCTTTATTATATTTCTTTAGTGCAATTAATTTGCCTACCTATTCCATCTATTTTTTTTCTCTTCCGCCAAACTGTATAAGATCGCAGATCACAGATTTAATTTAACAAAAAAATTTAATTAGTTTTAATTGATTTGTAAAGAATTATTTTAATTCTATTGTTTAAAAATTAATAAATATCTGTTGACGAGATTAAAGTCTTCATTTGTGCATATTTCGAGAAAGTTGAGAAAATAATCATTATGACAAACGATCTGTGATCCTCTGCGAATACGAATTTGATCTTCCTGATATTTTCCAAATAGCATCATGCTACATCAAGTCATCCCGGAAACGTGAATGTACACTTTGACCAAAGCGAAAACATTATGAATTACATCGTTCGTTTAATATATATTTTTTGCGTAAAATCCGATCGGACGGCTTATTAATACGTTCACATAACATTGCACTTTTTAAACATTGCACTGGAATCTGAACGTTTATTAAGAATATAAATCAAATTTGTAATTTGTATTTGAATATTAATTGGAATTAAGTTCATGATAAGTCAAAATAATAGTTTCTTACCTATCGTCTTCAGACATTTTCTGAAAAAATATATAGACAACACTTGAAAACGGAAGAATAATTTTTGCAACTCTAATAAATTTAATAATTTTAGAAACTTCATTTCTAGTTTTCATGAATAATTTGTAACTAAAAATCCAAAGCGTAAAAAATGTTACAAAAAAAATTAATTATGTATAAGTTGAAAAAAGAATGCAAGATAAGATTGCATTCAAGCAATTTCAAATCTCAAAATTATTTAGTCACTTTTTTATTATTACATTTTAATTATTCTTTTTAGTATTATCATGTATGTCTTATCCATCTATAAAAAATGGTGCGCAATAAAAAAAATAAAAATAGACAAAAAATTTGATGCAAAATCAAAATCGATAAAGAAAAAAGATTAAGTAAAGATCATATTTTAGATAACTTAAATTAAATAATATAGATAGAAAATATAGATACTGAGGTAGATATAGATATTGAAAAATATAGATACTGAAATATAGATACAAATTATTATGAGAATATATCACAAATTATATATAGGCAGTAAAGAATGCTATTTATTCAATTCCTTTTATCATTTATACATAATATTGATGTAACATCGAGGATATACTGAACACTAGTATTCAATGATTATCGAGACAATTAGTTCCCTAATCTGCTCATTCTCTATGAAGCGTGCAACAGGAAACACTTATTTGCGTCAAAGAGAACGTCGACGTGATGTGATTATTTCACAAATGCAGCTAACGCTATTCTTCGAATCGCAAAACATTTTGTAACATAACATTCGTGATATTACATTTGTAATGAAACTTTTGAACCGTTATCAAACGCAAAAATCGGATCACATAACTAAACAATATTTGCAAAATGAATAATTAATATAACTAATTAATTAAAAAGATAATATTTTCTAGATAATATTATTGGACTAATAAAATAACTTTTTTAATTTAATATAATATATTTACACAAAATATTATAT
>NW_017259196.1:331284-332821 GCF_001594045.1 Atta colombica | reverse complement strand
ATTATATATAATATTATAATTATTAAATTAAATTAAAAAATTCCTTAATTTAATAAAAATAAGAGTTCTTATAATAATTCTTATTATTAACAGAGCGAAAGATTCTTTCAATATGTCAATATTAATATTATTTGCGTCTTAAATATTCCATTTATGGCGTTCTAAATTTGTATGAAAATAAACCCATCGCACGCGGTGAATCAACTTCAGACATCAGGAACAAGCACATGTAATAATAATGGTGCATTTTCGCGGAAGCGTTTAGATTGATTTCCCGAAGACGTAACGAATATAATGTCCAAATTAGTCATAAATATCTCTTTTTACTTTGATATATATAATAAAAAGCTGTGCTTGTTTAATTTTTTATTATGCCATATAATTAACGTGCTTCGCATACAGCCACTAACGATTGCTTCCAGCAATGTCAAATCTTACATTATACATAATTACATATTGGAATTGTTATAAAAAAATATATATTAAAATATTGAATAGTGCCAATTGCACAAAAAGTGACACTCTTTCCCATATTTGAAAATTAATATTGATACTGAAATGATTCGGAAACATGACGAAATATCTCGAATCATCGAATATACAATATAATATTCTCTAGATAATTCTCTAGAATTTCAATTTTGTATGAATTGCTTTTTTTATTAGTTATAATTCTTTAGTTTCTAAAATTTTGTTGTTAATTAAACGAAAAAAAAAAATTGTAAATAAATAGTTCCACATGCTGAAGATATATGTATATATATATGAAATTATGCTAACGATGCAGAAATCCACAATCTATTTCTCTCTTTTTCTGAAAGGATATATTTAACAACAAAGAATTATTCATGATTGATAACGTGTAAGTAGAGGGAGAGCAATCTTTTTACATTAAAATTTACAAAATTTTCTTGATAAGCGCGTCACATCATGTTGTGATACTTATTTCAATTAGCGTTCTTTATATAAATAATTACATGCGTTAATGATCGGATTAGATTTGGATTTATTATTTCTCACATTATATCTTCCTTATTTTAATATCATATTAATTTAATTAGTTATCATTTATTAGTTAACTAACTGTTTATTAGTTGTTCTATTATAATTTATAACGTTATAATTCGTTCAAGTTATAATAGAAAATATAACAGATTTCTAAGAATCATCTTACTTTCGTGTTACAAAGGACGGTATATTGGAATCATATGTAGTCAAACTTAATAAATAATAGATGTAATGAAGAGTTATGATTTCGAACCAATTTATCGGTTAATAGGCTGATGAGGATTAAGTATAGTCGAAATGTACCATTGAAATTTATCGTAAGAAAATTATAATTTGTAATTAATATTTAGTATATCTAACTATAACTCGTTATATATTGACCTAGGTTTTACTATTTATTAATTTGTTGTAAGTTATACGAATGACAAAAAGAATTGATATTATAAAAGAAAATGTCCAACTTACTTTCTAAATTACTCTCTTTTATATTTTCTCAATTTAGATTTTATATACATGTATACTGTATACG
>NW_017259196.1:319606-331184 GCF_001594045.1 Atta colombica | reverse complement strand
GTATATATATTTATATATATATATATATATATATATATATATATATATGTTTTTAAAACTAATTCTAGTCTATCTACAGCATTCTATTGTAGATAAGTAAAACATGCAAGTTTATTACGTCATATTATTTAAATGTTTGTAGCATCTTCTCTCATAAAAGATGGCATCGTATTTGTATATTTATGAGAATATGTCATTTTGAAGGATACATCACATCAATTTTTTTCAATAATAAGAAATATGAAAAGTTTAATTCGTTAGTATAGAAAAGTCTCTAAAATATAAATTTTTCGTAGATTAATTCAATTACATTAAGAAATTATTCAAAAATGAAAGATTGTGTGGCGTCTTTCCTTGAGTTGTCTTATAATAAATAAACTTATAATATTTATTACACAGGATTACATTTATATAAGATAAGTTGGAAATATCGTAATAAATACTTTAGGATTCCGTCCTAATCGCGATCAGGCGATTTTTTAATTACTTTTTATTCAAAAATTTTTCAAAAAACAAAATTATTTACATTTCTTTCCTTCACATTTGATTCAATTAAAATATTAGGTGTAGTAAAAAGAAATCCATTATTTTTGCATGAAATTGAATGGAAAAATAATGGATTTCTTTTTACTACACCTAATATTTCATAATACTGTATAATTGCTTACATATACATACGATATGTAAAAGCGATTTAAAAGTTATTCCAGAAATAACATTATTTCATGAAACAAATTTACATATCTTAGTAAATTAATTACATATCTTAGTAAATTAAATATTGGAAACTTTTGAAAGGACAGTTTACGAAAATCATCACTATAACATCAATGCTTCCATATGCTTTGCATTCTATGAACCTCAGCTTTTCAAAATGAAAATTAAGAAGATCGTTCATAATGTTTAATCTTTTTCGTTGATTCATATTGTTTAACCTTTCTGTCAATATAAATTTTTACTTTTTTTATTAATTCATCGGATATATATTGCGTATTTCAGAATATAACCTCGCAAAGACATTATAGCGTATTAGCAATTAAAAATAAGATTATATTCTATATTTTAAAAAATCTCCGAACAAAAAAAATTGTGATATATCTACTTTGCGTCGAAAAATCTATATATATATATATAAAATTATAATATACTCAATGTCTCATGCGCATTATCAATAATTCAGTTTAACATTGTGTTGAGTAGATGCACTGCTGTATATTTTGTATGGTACTAAATACTTTTGTACTGTTCTTTATTAATGTATAATAATTTATAAAAATATTATTATCATGGAGGAATTATCGCGGACATAGTTTGCGAAGTAAAAAGATAGCGTTGACACGCTAGTCATAAAAAACCATTTTTCAAACATTAGAATCAGTTAAAATATTTACAGTGAGTACAAAAAGTATTCATATAAAAAGATATTATTTAAAAAAAAAATCTTATTTTTAAAAAGTAAATATTATCCAGCGAGAAATGAAATCATCAAATTGATGTCGATATAAATATGATGATTTGAATATCAATTTGATATCGATTTGATGTTTAATTAACGATCATTTCTTGTTGAATAATTAACAATTTATTTCATAAAGAATAAAATGAACTGTATTATATGTTTCTTAAAATTATATATACCAAAAAGATGTGTATTAATTATACAAAATATATCATCTGAAAAATAAGCGAAAATTAAAAATTGTATTATTTGCTCAAAAAATATTCGTACAGACGAGAAATTTAACTTCTAAAATCAGAAATACATGCGAAACTTCTTCCTTTTATTTATGTTAGAACAGAATGTATTCAGCATATAAAATTGCTAATTAATGTTTATTTTCTACAAATAAGACTTTTTTTTATAACAAATTGCTTTGTACGAATACTATTTGTTCTCACTGTACATATTGTTCACTATAAAGGCGTCTCCAGATGGTCAATGTTCACCAATATTAGCAAATATCATACATACACACGATATACATAATTATCCGTATTGAATGTAAGCCAATATTTAGTGGATGTGTACAAAATTAGTGTATACATTGGTCATGCTGTTAGAAGCGTTTTTAGAATTATAATTTTAAATGAAAAAGAAAAATATTAATTTTGAAATTATTACTATCAGGATATGTACATATATAGTACACATATGTGTGTGTGTGTGTGTGTGTGGTGTGTGTGTGTGTGGTGTGTGTGTGTGTGGTGTGTGTGTGTGTGTGTGTGTGTGTGTGTGTGTGTGTGTGTGTGTGTGTATATATACATATTTTATTGCCCTTTATAGGCAATAGAAGAATCTTTTACTAAAATGTACAAATGAAACATTAAGGATCCAGAATATTATAATATTTTTTGTTAAAGGGAAGAAATTTTTTAAAACTGACTCAATATTTAGATTCAAAAACAAAAATTTACATTGCTCTTTGATACACATTATTGACTAATTTTGTTTGTTAATGTTTATCATTTAATTTAAATTAAAGTACCTAATAGACATTGACATATACTTATGGAATATTACGGTTATTGTCTAAACAAAGATTAATTTAAAAAATTCTATACAGAAATACAGAAAAAGTATCTTTGATGTCTCTTCTCTCAAATATTTCTGAAACTAGATATCTTAGAATTTTAAAACTAGATATCTTTGACCAAGACGCACGTCCGACGCACGTATCTCGTCTGATTTCTTTTAGCTTACAACTAGTCAGATTCTGACATCGGTACTTCGAATAATATAGGATGAGTCCCGTCTCCATTGTTTAATACACTACTTTTTATGAGATTTTCGGATGGATATTTAAGATCATAGGCTTGTCCTAATTTTGCGCAAATATTGATAAAAACTGTGGTGTAATTAAATCTATTATTTCCTTTTTCCGATGATCTGTAATCCCATGGGAACACGTGATGGAAATTGTGATAACCTTCTCCTGTCAGAAAATTAACAAATCCGTTGTCTGACGGCTTTATGTTCCTAAAAACAAGAGCTGTAATTAATTTGTGCTTATATTACAAATTCTTGAGTCCAATGAAAATGCATCCATTTTTTCTCGAATATGTTAACATCTAAACGCCTTTTTGACATAGTATATCCAACTTTTTTGCTCTACTGCTTTTTCCAATATTTTTTTCACTTATTATATATTTTTACTTATTGCCACACGACACATTTTATCCGAAGAACATTTTGAAAGCATCTTTAGGATATGGGATATCCTTTAGACGTCTTTGGACAATTCTGTGCAGTATAGGAAGCCATACATACATTTGTTTGGTTATTTGTTACCGTTACGTTTTTTAATATCTTACATTTCAATTAACAAAAATATTTTACGATATGTTTATTTTTACGAAAGATGTAAGCATCAAATTGAGTTGGGTATAGCGTATATCATAGTATAGATATGCATTTAAGAATTAATTATTTAATAAGACAATTATTCGCTATCGGTAACGGAATAAATTCATTAAAATTGTAAAAATTTATGATACATTTTTCTTCGCATAAAAATCTTCTGACAAGGATTTTTACTCAACTATAATATATAAATTATAAAATACAAATTATAAAATTATAAAAATAAGTATAAAATACAAATTATATCTTGATTACATATTCAAATTACGCACTTATTGTATGGCTTAGTGCCCCACACATGAGCAATGCTATTGACAGACCACACGGCATTTAACGAAATCATGTATCTTATGAATATTTGCGATATAATAGCTCTGTTCCAAGTCTCATTCCATAAATATACAGGTATTGTCGTAGGTAGGATAAAACCAAAAAGAAGTTGAAGAAGCAAGAAATACCTACAAAAAACTTTGATTTTATATCGCTTATTTCTCAATTGCGATGTAATTAAAAAAAATATTTTCGTTTTTCAAACAATTAAAAGATATCAAATATTTTTTAGTTGCTTGAAAAAGAAGAATGAAAAAAAAAGAAGAAAAAATATTTTAAAAGAGTTTACTTTTATTTTTCTGTAACAAATTATTATTATACCAAAATTGCGTTTTAAAATAATATTATAAAGTTTTAATGATTCGATGCTTATTTTCTGAAAAACTTTGTTTTCGAATTATGTAGCAAATCAGTAATATGTTTATATATTCTAAATTTAGGAATATTAGATTTTATAATAGAAAATTGTCGAATTTATGTTTTGTATAAGGAAAATAAAATTATTATATTGCACCGCGTTGTATAATTATATAAATTAGTATGACGGGTTACTTATAAATGATCTGCGCACGTTTAAATAGGTAATCCGTTATATTGACTGTATGTTGATGCAAAAAAATATAATAGATGCAAACTTACACATTACACATGTTTGCATATAATTATTTGAGCTTTTTTATTATATTTAGAAAATAATGAAATTGTAAAATAATGAATGTATGTAGTTAAATTTACCTTTCGCCGAAAACCACAACAGGATCTGACAAAACATCTGATAAATCGAGCTGCTTGCTTTTTTTAATAAATTCCGGATGTTCTTTCATAAACACCCATCCCATATGCCCATAAAAAAAACCGCGTTGAGAAGTGTGAGGATCAGCATTAGTGTCGCAATATTTATGGTGCATACGATGATTTTTTACCCAACTGTATATCGTATTCTAAAGCGCAAATAATTAAAAATGTTATTTACACATGAATATAAAGCTATATTTAAAATATATAGACACATTAGCTGTCCTTTTTAGTTGAATTTATTGCTCTGTTTTTTCTTCTTCTCCTTTGTAATATAAAAAAAAGAAATATTGAATGATACAAGAGAAATTCTAAAAATAAAACAGATTTTATGAATTTTATGATAAAATTGAAATTGATTTCTTTCGAGAAAATTTAAGAATCTATGTAACTTCTTGACTCTCTTTGTAATTTTTATGCTAATTAAACACTTACATAAAATTTTGTTTCATGTTAATGATCCATTTTTATATAAAAGCTTTTTTATCAGATATTGTTTACTTTATGATTCTTTTGTAACGGAAGAAAATGCTTTGTGCACATATAATTTAGAATTATTTAATAAAGGAATGATGAAGTTATACATATATTTATACTTTACATATAATATGCTTTACATATAAAATAGCAAATTAATGACATTACCTGTACACTTGCATTAAAGCATATCAAAAGTAGAATCCTTAACGGTAACTTTGCTTTATAGCTCTTGTGAGACCAAAGTCGATGAGCGCCACCAGACACTCCAATATTAGATATGATATACATAACGATTACTTAAAAATATGAAAAAATATGTTTATGTTTATATATTTAAATAAGAAGTCAAGCAACGTGTGGGATACTCTTAAAATGTTTTACAAATATATATACATATATTTGAGAATATAAGTAGAGTAATTCCGGCAAATATGCAGCGGAATTTACGCCGCTGAAAAAGAAAAAATAGAAGCAGTAGGGGTAATTTTCCTGCAACTACTCTGTTACACGTCTTTACATTATATTAATACTGAGTTATGATTTCAGCTTCCTGTTGTTAATATTAATGAAATTATTATGAGTTGAATCGATTTGACATTGCAATAAATAGCGCCATCATAAATTATAATGTACATAAAATAATTACTGTAGGGCGTATAAAAGACTTAGTAGTTATTTCGTGATACGTGAATGTGGAGGAATAGTAATGCATATTGTATAACAAAATACAAGTATTTTGCTCTTATATTCTTTGTTTAGTTTGGTGTCTTGTATATCCCACCTGTTTGAGATATATGGCATTTTTAACAGGCTGGATTTATGCTCAAAGCTTGCAAAGTGCGCAGATTAAATTCAGCGGAATAAATGCAATAAACACATTACGTAAAATATGTATTTCATAACACTTGTAATGTATGTAAGAAGATTATGTAATGTACGCCGCATCTATCAAAAACTTAATTTATTAAGTATTATTTACTATGTTTAAAATAAACGAACTATCAGAACGAACTATGTCAGTAAAAACTTCATATTATCTACTACTATGAAAAAAATATTAGAAATCCGAAATATTTTTTCATATTAAAAAATAAACTTTTTGAAATTCTTGCATTTTTGCTGTATATATCCTAGAGGTGAAATTACTATATGACTACTTAGTAGTCTCTATATGACTTATAGAAGGAAAGAAGGTATATACGCATCATAAAAAATTTAAAAATAACGCATGTAAATAAGATATAAAATGACAATAACTTATAAAATGCGTTTATAAAATTTTATTAAGGAATAAGAAAAAACTGGAATAAGAAAACTGTTTTGGACTAATTTGAAAATTTGATTTCATTTGAAAGAGGCAGATACACTAAATAGAATGAGAAAAACTTCAAAAAAATTTTAGATGTTTAAATTCCCCTAATATACAAAGCGTAAAAATACTTACTCCATATTGTAGTAATCAAATTTTGCCAGTAGTTGAAAGTCAATAAACCATAAATACCAATAGCGTGCAATAGAAAGACTTGGAGAGCAATAAACCATATTATATCAGTTTCGAATTTGAAAATATTTAGTTTTTTTATCATTTTCGATTTTTTTTTTATGTCGTCTCTTGCCATATATCTATGTATCTGTATTTAATTCACATTGAATTATTTAAGCATTTCAGATCCAGCTTTAATCGGTATAGACATTTTTATAGTTTGTATTAAAATTATTACACACCTAATTATCGAATTAACAATACAGATTGGTTGCATGGATAATACATCGTGCTAGTGATTTGAGCACGAAAACAGGCACGTTGAATTGTAAAAATTGTTACAAGACATATTAAAATGATGTATTCATGCATCTAATCTGTGTTGCTAAGTTGAAAATTAAATGTGAGATCAATAATTTTTTTATAGGGTAAAAAACTGGTTCAATTATTCTGATTCACGCTGTATATATTATATTCTCATGTGCAAAAAAAGATTTTTCAAATCACTATTTTTTCTAAAACGACTATGACATTCACAATGCTTTTGTCATAATGTAATTTTTCCGCATTGATATATCGCATATTATATTCTCCAAATTTTAATACCATTACAAAAAGATCGATCATTTTTATGTATGTATGTAATTTATCTATTTTTCCACAATTTCCATATATTTACATATTAATTTTTTAGCTTCATACGAATGTGAATTGCTATCGTGTAGATATTAGATGTAATAAAAAGAAATCCATTATTTTTCCATTCAATTTCATGCAAAAAATAATGGATTTCTTTTTTATTACACCTAATACATAAAATTATCTGATATTTTTAAAAAGTAATAAAATTATTTTGAAACTTACTATTATATAATATATATATATTTTTTATAATTCTTTTATTATATAATATAATATATAGATTACATATATATATATATATATATTGGGTATGGGAAAAAGTTCGTGGCGTTTTTCTCACTAGATGGTATTAAATGCTCAGCAGTCGGCAACTATTAATCACATCGGCAATACTAGACGTGCGTTTAAAAAGTGACATTTTAACCTTTGTTTTGAGCCAAAAAAGATTGAAATCGGTGAAGTGGAATTAAGTCAAAAGTTATTTTATTTTGAAAATGGAAATAAATAAGGAAAAAATTCGCTACATTTTGATTGACGAGGAAGAAGGTGATGTTGTGTGTATGGTGGGACTGGAAAGGAATCGTTCACTATGAGCTGTTATCGTCCAATCAAACAATTAATTCCGAATTCTACTGTGAACAACTGCAGAAATTACAACAAGCAATTGAGAGGAAGCGACCAGAATTAATCAATAGGTGTCCTCTTCCATCACGACAACGCTCGACTACACACATCTTTGACTCGGTAAAAATTGCGAGAGCTTGGCTGGGAAGTTTTAATCCACCATATAGTCCTGACGTAGCACCCTCAGACTATCATTTGTTTAGGTCTCTGCAGAATTCTCTTAATGGTGTAAAATTAGCTTCAAAAGAGGCCTGTGAAAATCACTTGAAGCAGTTTTTCGATCAGAAACCACAGAAGTTCTATCGCGATGGAATTATGGCTTTGCCCCAAAAATGGCAAAATATTATAAAAAATAATGGAACATATTTGGTTTAAATAAATTGATTTCAAGATACTCTAAGAAAAACACTTTAATTTTACTAAAAAATCGCCATGAACTTTTTCCCATATCAAATATGATGAGTCATTAAAAATGTACCAGCACACATTCTGTTATCAAATTTAATAAAATAGATTATAAAAATTAAAGTAACGATGAATAAATAATCGTTATGTTCAAAATTATTAGTATATACAATTCTTATTTTAATAGACAACTATATTAAAGTATGTGTTAATAAATAAAATTATTGTACATATACCTCAACTTTGGTGGTGATTGATAAACCAGGATCAGTAATTGAAACAATGAGTCTATTTAATTCACAAGAAATAAATGCGATCAGAAATAAAAATCAGTCAAATTGCTTATATTGTATTATCAAGTGTGAGCGACATTCTGTTGCTTTATATTACCTGGTTAAAAGAGGGGATGAGATTGGAAGGAGAATAGAGAGAGGAAGGGAACAAAAGAAAAAGAAAGGGAAAAAAAGATTAAGAAGGAGAAGAAAGCTAAGAATTAGGTAATAATAAGATAAGAATTAGATAAGAATGTTTGCATTTTGTTTGTGTCCTAATTTTTGTTTTTTAATGTAAATCATTTCGGAGATCAATCTTTTATTGTACGACGGTTCCTTATCTAATATCTTTCCAATTAAAATTATGGTTAATATGATACTCAGTAATCACCGATGGAGAACCAGTCTTTTTATTAATGTCCGAAATATGTTCATTAGGCTTGTTTTTAATTTTCTTTTGGTTTGTACATACATAACTAGTTTCATAGTTATCACAAGAAATTTTATAATTTTATACAACATTGTGATTAGCTAAATGATTTAGTCTATCTTGACCTCTAGTTATAAGGCTTTTTAATGTATTTGAGATTGAATATGATAGTTACAATTAAATTTATATACTAGGTAAAAAATTTTTTTAGAGATAGAGTTTGTATATAAAACTGTAAAGAATTTCTCTTTAACATGGATATTATGTTTTCTATTATTGTTCTATGTGTGGTATTTTAATCTTTTTTCAATTGTTGAAAAAATGAAAGAAAGAGAACAGCTATTATTTAGAAAAATATTAATAGCATCAACTAAGTGTTTTTTGTGGAAATGAGGACGAGACAATTTAATTATTTTATCAACGAAAGATAACATCCTTTTTGTGACGTAAAAGATGATATGAGTGAAAATTAAGAAATCTGCCCGAACAGATGACCTTCTTGTATCTATCAAAAATAAACCTTATGGTTATCAATTATAATTATAGTGTCCAAAAAACTTAATTTTCTCTTAATGCCGATCTCCATAGTAAATTGCTGTCTGACATGTAATGAGTTAAAGATTTCTAATGTTATATTTGTATCTAGGAGCCGCCAAAATGATAACAGTTTATTAAAGTATAATACCGGTTTAGTAATAAAAAAAGTGATAAGCATTGAAAAAACAGCAGAAGAAAATCCGAATATGCCATATCAAAAAGATATTTAGGATATTAACATATTCGTGTTAGAAAATGGATGCATTCTTATTGGACCCAATAAGACACAATTATTTTGACATAATTATAGCAGGAATGAATATAGTTTTTGTTTTCAGAAACATAAAACCATCAAACAATTTTAATTTTCTGACAATAGGAGAAGGGTATCACAATTTCCATTATATATTCCCATAGATCGTCAGAAATAACACATTTAATTACATACTATCATTTTTATCAATATTTGCGCGAAATTAGGACAAGTCTATATGATTTTAAATATCCGTGAATCTCAAAATACAAAAAATATTGTATTAAATAAAGCTGACGGGGCTCATCCTATGTTGTCCGAAGTATCGAGATCGAAATTCAATAATTGTAAGTAAAACAAAATCAGACAAGATATGTGTGTATCGGATTTTGATCAAAAATATATCCAGGTAATTTAAAAAATTGTTTCTTTTTTTTTTTAAATATAATTATCTTAATAAAAATTGTAAATTGTTATATACAGTAGAACCTCGATTATCCGATCTAATGTGACTCAAAATCGAATAATAAAAAAAATCGGATATATGTATATATATTGGGTTGTCCGGAAAGTTCGTGCCGATTTGGAAAATTGAAACGCAGAAGATTTGAATTTTAGTATATATTTATTAAATTTAAATTTTTTGCGGCATGAACTTTCCGGACAATCCAATACATATAACCGGTATTATATTTTATATTTGGTGTTATATTTTATATTTTATATTTAATTATTCAAAATATGCATATTTTAGTGTAAAAATAAAAATAAGAGGAATAATCTCCAAAGCTCTTGATCTTGACAAATGTTATTAAGATGATCCTAAACATTTAAAAGATTTTAATCAATAGTTGAACTTAGATAAAGCTCTCTCTAACGACAGCGATACTATAACTTTCAAACCTTATATATTGTAACTCAAAAAATATTTAATAAAGAAATATTTTGTTAAAGTGTTTTGAAGAGCTCTTGAGATAAGCTATAAAAATATGCAATGAAAAACGGGAATTTTTATTTAAAAAGAAATCGATGTATTCTTGATTTGACCTGGTGACCCAAATCAACTGATAAAATCGATTGATAATGCTCTTTCCTACCATTTTCATCTGAAACAGTTTTCTATGAAATTTATATTTTTTGGAATATTTTAGTCCCAGTATTTTTTCTTCACATCGTGTATATATAAAAAATAAAATAATTATTTATCGATAAAATAATTTACTATCAAATTACCTTTAGTAATTTAAACTATAAATTGGTAATTTTATGAATTTTTGGCAGTATAAGAAAAAGATGTGATTGGAAAAAATTATTAACTATTTTGGATTACATTGAAAATTTGATTTTATGAAAAGGACATTAAAATAGTTGATAATGAGTTGATAAAATAGTTGATAAATTTTGCACATCTCTTTTTTAAATTCCCTTATATACAAAAAAGTATAAAAATCCTCACTCCATATTGTAAATGTTCTCAGTAGTTGAAAGTAAACCACAAATGCCAATAGCGTGCAATAGAAAGACTTAGAGAATAAATAAATCATATTATATCAGTTTTAATTTTGAAAACACTTGGTTTTATCATTTCGGATTTTTTATTGGTCAAATCTATATTGACTGTCAGAACTTCTTTCATAAAATCTCTTTTATAAAATCAAGAAATAATTATATTGTGATCCTATGTTATATTATTATCTAAATTGTTATGAAAATAAATTTTTTTGAAAGCAAAAAGATAATTAATAAAGTAAGATCTACCGCACAATTAAAGTAATGCAATTTTTAATCAAAATCTTTGTTTAATTTTACTTAATTTATATAATTTATATAATTAGCAATTATAACGAATTCTTGTAAAATTGATAATAAAATTTGTGTCTTAAGAATAATATATTAGATATCCCGCATATATCAATTTTATCGAATATCTATGTAATTTTATTTAAAGTCAACATTTATAATTTGC
>NW_017259196.1:315349-319506 GCF_001594045.1 Atta colombica | reverse complement strand
ACTTCTTAAATGTATTATATGTAACATATAAATAAAATATACATTATATTTTATTATGAATTTTGTCACAAAATAAATATTATTTTAAGAGAACTTAAGCTTTTTTCTTATTGCAATAGATTGATTATTTTCAAAAAATTAAAATACAAAATTTTAATCTTTAAGTGTATAGTATAAATTTTCATAAAAATTTGCAAAAACTCAAACAATATAAAAATTATGTTAATAAATTCAAATAGAATCTTATTAAGAATGAAAAGTGTTAGTGTATGTGTTGAAAATTATTTAATATTTTTTTATTATTTACTAAAGCAAAAATATTTATTTCCTAATTGCAATAATTGAAACACAATTAATCTGAAAACAGTGCGTAATAAAAATTGAAAATAGCATTCTCTCATTTATTTATTAAAAAACAAACAAGATAAATATACTTTAGCGAGAGAATAAAAGTGATTCGAATGAGATATTACACATGCACTGATAGAGTAGTAAAAAAACGATTCTTTGCACGGTTTATATATTATACATAACTCTTGTGTAAAGAAAGCAATTTTTGAAATTACTAACTTTTCTAAACTTTTCTAAACGACTGTAACATTTACGATGCTTTTATTACAACATAATTTTTTCGCATGTATAATTTATATATATTTCCACAACTTTCATTTATATTTATATAATAATTTTTAGTTTTGTGCAAATTGTTGCTGTGATACAATAAATAATCAAGTATTTAAAAAAAATGACAAAGTTATTTAGAAATTTATTGTTATATAACATATATGTAAATATTTATATATATATATATATATATGTAAATATATGTAAATATATATTTTTTTAAATTTGTCTATTATATGTATAATGTACATACTATAATAATTGTATACAATAATAATTGCTTTCCTATTCTGTATCGTTTTCTTTTGTTTCCGTTTTGTAAGACGTTGCCGATCGAAATAAAAAATGCTTACATTCACATTGATATACAAGGCGTGCAAATTTATTATATAATATAATCAAAATCCAAATATTAAATATAATCAACGGTCTTTACATCGCTAACAATTATCTGTTTACGAGAAAACACAAGAAATACCGTGGCAAAACAACGCGTACTCTGATTTTATTCCGATGGAAATTGGAATAGCGCATATGTCGACTTATTTGTACTAGGTAAAATTATCGCCGCTGGGTATCGTCGCAGAACGCTTACAACAAGCGTGAACACTAAATTCTTACAGTTTTAACACATTGCAAATATTTATATAATTTTTAACATATTTTGTTAATCTTATAATTGTTTGCAAAATATTTTGCAAATAATAATCTTGATTGCAATAGAATCTTTAAAAATATGTAATAGTTATCACTTATAGGAATTTTCGCTATTATATATTTACTTTTGTAAGAATGCTAAATTCCAATACAACTTTAATAGATACATCAATTATTATCTAAAAGTTCATTAGAAATTAAAATACAACTTATTATTAGAATTCAATTTAACAGTAATATTGTTTTTAAAACTCATTTTAATTAATTTTTTGGAAAAGCTAATTTTCCAAGAAGCTTACACTTCTTATTATAATTATTAATATTTTTTATAGTATTTTAATTTATTATTTATATGTTTTGCAAATCACATCGTTTTTTCTAGTTTATACTTCATATATTTTCACGTATTTTTTTACTAATCTCGTAAATGTGAAAGTGTAAACAAGTTTTTGCTAATGAAATAAGATTGTAATTTAATGAATTAAATTTATTTTATTCTACCTGTATGTTGCATTTTAATCTTTGGCACTTCAATCGCACATTGGGATTTCGTCCCATTTGGCACGGGAACCATCGCCCTTATCGGCAGCAACTCGTTTCACAAGCTCAGAGGACGGTTTCTTGAGATTGTAGGCCCATCCGATCTTCGCGAACATGTCGATGAAAAACGACGAGTGATTGAAAATATACCAATTAAACTCGGATGCACGATAGTCCCAAGGAAATGTGTGATGATAATTATGAAATCCTTCGCCACTACAAACTACACTCACGCTCATATTCTCTGTTGGTCGTATATTTCTAGAAATTAGAACAAAATTGTGATAATATAATAAATGAGAATAGATTTTATCTATTAAATATTGTGTCTCGGATCAATTGAAAAATATTTTACGATTCTCAACATTTCTTTAAAAAATCCTCGCGAAAACAATAAAATCAATGAGCGATTTTACACTTAATAATCTGTCGGAAAAATCGTTTTTGTGCCTTAAACATTCATAAGCGATATTGAATATTAATAATATTATCGTAAATCCATTCAAAAGAACTCACTTATTGTATGGCTTGGTACCCCACATGTGAGCAAAACTGTTTATGGAAAAACTTGCATGTAACACCAGCATCACTCGAGCTACTTGTGAAATAAAGGATCTGTTCCATGTCTCACCCCAGAAGTAAACTGGTATTAGTGTGGGCAAGACATAAGAGAATATCAAGTTCACCAAAGTAACATATCTGCTAACAAAAAATTAACTGTATTAATATTTATTGTTGGAAAATTGCGCTGATAGAATATAAATAAATATGTAATGTGAATTGTATGTAAATATTCAATTAACTTTTTATGAAAAGCGATGATTGGGTCTGCCAAAATGTCCCTCATATCAGTCTCACGTAACTTTTGAATGATTTCAGGCCTGAGTCTTCTTAGAATCCAACCTATGTGGCAAAAGAAAAAGCCGCGTCGGCTATTGTGAGGATCTAAATCTGTGTCGACGTATTTGTGATGTACACGATGAATTCGTACCCAACTAAAAATAGAGACCTAAATATATAAAGAAATGTAGTTAAGGCCTGTCCTCATTGAAGCCAATCGTCTGATCAGTAAAGCCGGGATGTGTCTTTAGAAAATAGTCAATCTTACAAATATCTTATAAAAATCTTATAAATAGATCTCTAAATTAAAACTGCATGAATTTCCCAGTTATTATGTAATATCTTTGACTCAATATTCGAATAAAAAATGCTCTTTATATGCATAATAATTGAATTGACTTTAATTTGAAATGCAAATTGAAAATGTTATTGAATTAGATTTTCGTAATAAATTGTATTCGGTTTACGTAATAAATAAACTTTTTTGATTATTACCCCTCCGCTCGAACAGTAACAAACAAAAAGGATGAGCCTGAGCGGTAGATTAGCGTTGTATGATCGATGAGACCAAAATCTATGAGCACCAGCAGTTACACCGATGCATCCTAGGTTATACAAAATTAGTACTGAAAATATAAAAAAAAATTTTAGTTCATATGTAATATAACATTAATTATAATAATTATAGTTGATAATTATAAAATCAAACATGGCTTTCGCCAGTTTTAATTTCAATATTATATAATTTTTGGCAGAAAATATATCTCTTCGATGTGTTTTAAATTACATTACACAATCATGATTATTTTTTCAAAGTATGATCTTCAAATGTTCAATGTATTTTATTTAGAAACATTTATTGCAAGAAAAGTCTTGCTCTATTCTTAAATAATTAGTTTACAACAAAAAATTACAAAATAAAATTCAAATTTTTTAATATTTTTTACACAAACTTACACCACAAAGTTGTCCTTAAATTTTCAAAGTAGTTGAACGTGATTAAACCGTAAAATCCAATGGTATGCATCATCAATAAGTAAAAGACCGTAAACCACAGGATATCCGTTTTTTGTGTTTCTCTTTTCGTAATAATTTCTTCTTTGCACTTAATATCATACGTATCATCATGAGAATTGCTTGGTATCGTGTCGTGCATACTGATAGCAATAACTGTTTACGTTATAAAGTGTAATTATATTGTACTTGAAGTCACATCGATAGATACAGCCTGTGCTTGTGGAGCGCTTAGCGATATATTGCGTTAGAGTAGATAAAAAGAGTGTCGCCAATTATCTGAAAATACATAGCGATAATTTTAAAACATGAAAATAATATAAGATAATATAAAATTAATTAACAAGTTGAAATAAAATTTTTTTTTTTATTAAATGATTCATCATTTCATCGAAATATCCAATTATATGATTTATCTTTAAATAACGGCTTTCAAAACGAAGTCAAAATAAATTGATAAAAGAGCATAAAAATCTCCTCAA
>NW_017259196.1:314788-315249 GCF_001594045.1 Atta colombica | reverse complement strand
ATTATATTTATAATTATATATTAAATATTAAATACAATTATAATTAAATATAATTATATATTAAATATTAAACATAATTATATATTAAAATTAAATCACTTTACATGTATACATCGATAGACGATAGATTCAACTATGTATCTGATCATTTTTCAGTATATAAAAATTAAATATTCAATGTTACTTACAATATATGTTACGTCATTACTAATTGTCTACAATTAAAAAATTTAATACAAATTGTTATATCATTATCATCTGTCTATCTAGAAAGGATTTTTTGTTGCCCTATTTTAAACTTTATTTTTCTTTGTTCTTTTAATAATCTGCTTTGTTTAATGCAAATCCCTGATGACTTAAAAAATTAAACAATGAATGTTTCAGATCCGTACAGGAGTCCCAGTTTCTATAATATTATCACGATACACAAATCTATATTGTATATACAATAAATATAATAA
>NW_017259196.1:310051-312137 GCF_001594045.1 Atta colombica | reverse complement strand
AGTATATACATATATACATATATATAGATTAAGATTGCTTAAATCGCACTTTTTACTTAAAGTTTCATAATGCAAAAATTATGAAGAATATTCTAAGTTTTTTACAGCATAATAAACTGCATTCTTTTCTTTTTCAATGTAATTTCTTTGTAATTTTTTTGCGCTATTATAACATTTAAAATAAAAATTTAAAAAAAAATTGTAAAATTATATAAGAAAAGGAACAAATTGTATTTTATTATACTTTTAAAAACTTAAGAATATATATAATTTCTGAAACACATGATAATTTCAAAAAGTAATTTTAAGAAGTTTTTATGTGAAACAAAAATAAGTATTTAGCGTTACAGTATACATTTTTAATACATAATAATAAATGGAATAAAAATGTAAGAAATGTAAAAATAATAATATTATGCAACATGCGATTTAGAACATTAGATTATGGTATGGTTTAAAATTTTTACTTATTTATTATAATATATAAACAAAAATGTAAAGCAAATTTTAACCCAATTAATTTAATTTTAATAATATTTTAATCATGACAAATGCTCAAGACTTAGGCTATTTAACTTATGTTTTCTATAATTCTGCTATAAAATACGTTGAAAAATAGCAACTCTTAAGATATTTTTATTGATGTAAATAACAATTCAGATAGCCAAATGAATTCAAAACGTCATTATGTTGCTGCAGTAGATGTTGACAAAAGGACAAGATACTTCCTCATTATATTCATGTGAAACGTCTTCACATGAATTCTAAAGTTGACGATAATAAGTTGATAGCACCTTGATGGTATGTAAAATATATCTGCTATCAATTTGTCATTATGTTGCCGATACGATACTATATATATGAAATATGCGTGTTCATCGCGTACCATTATTTTGCTGTCAACATGAGATTATTAATTCTCAATGTTTGTTCTTGAAATTTCATAAACTGATGATGTCTACTTGCCCTCATGTTTCTAACTCAGTTTACACATAAGATTCGGAGCAAATTGTTAGCAAATTGATGACAACAACTCGTGCAAATATGCAATGCATTATAGTTTGTCTAATATACTAATTAATTAAATCACGCTTGGTTATCTAAGCAGGGCAACAAGTCATGATAACGTCAAAATGACATTAAAATAAATTAGAAATGATTAAACAATAAACGATCATTTTGACGATCATTTTGACATCATTTTGATATCATAATGATTTATTCTATTTAGATAATCTGTTGAATATATTCCTATCGCACTTTATGTCACGAGCAGTATAATGGAGTATAGCGTTGCAGTATCATGTAATTCTTAAATAACCCGTAAGAAAGTATATAAATACAATAATGGAATTTTTAAGCGAAGTAGGTGATTTAGGAAGTAGTGCGATTTAGGAGCTAGTGTGATTTCGGCAACTTTACTCCACACACCTAGATTGTCAAATCTGTCAATTTTGTATTGTAAAAATATTTGCTGCAAACATTGTCGGAAAAATATCAACAAAAATATCTGATAATAAAATATAATAGCAGAGTGACTGAAAAATCAATGAGAATTTACTATCTTCTAATCAATTTAAATGATATATTTTATTTAAATACAGCTAAGCCCGGACAGCTCTGTTAAGGGAATGTTAAAATCGTCTGTCTTACTAAACCATGTAATTTTTGTATAACAATTACATTACTTTTTCCTCTCTTATTTATTTAAAAATCCTTTTTTAAGATTAAAGTATACATTAATATATGTCTGTGAAATTGAGTCAAGGCCAAAGAACGACAGAAAATTTCGAAATTAAGATCTTCTTTATCATTTCTTAGTCCAATATGTGCTCTAGATATATGTCACATCTTGACATTCGCTTTATATAATAGCTGTGCAATCTGTACTTACCAAATAGTAGTCCACAGACTAGTAGTTTGTATAAAGAAACAGTATAAAGAAATAGTGGAATTTCTAAAATTGGACGTCTATTAAAAAACTTAAAAAGACGTCTAATTAAAATGTAATTGTTATACGAAAATTTATGTGTATATGTATGCGTGAATGAAATATTGATATAGTGATGTGTGTCAATGACTCGTT
>NW_017259196.1:305927-309951 GCF_001594045.1 Atta colombica | reverse complement strand
TATATAGAACTCATATATATAGAACTTATATATATAGAACTTATATATATAAAACTCCAGCAATAACCAGCGCAGTTTATTGTTTTTCTAATATCAGAAAATAAATATCGAAAAACAGTAGACAACTGTAACAGTAGGAAAACAAAATAGGCTCTGCATTATGACATTATAATGATAAAATTCCATTTCTGCCCGAAAATTTGTCTATAATATAATATAATATATCAAATATATAATATAATATATCAAAACAAATCATTAGGCACATGAATTGGCGACACTTTTTTTTCTATTCATTCTATATCGTATTATTTTATTTCGATCTCTTCGATTGTGTAACCAGATGGTTTACACCTAAATGCGACAGTTAAAAAGTTTATAGCGTAGGAGTTTCGCGCTTTTGATAAATTCAAGCATGCTTGTCAAGACTTTATGACTGGCTGCGTACAAAGAGCTTCATAATTGCACAGCTTCCACTATTCATCAATGAAAATAGGTCTTTCTATTAAATCCTTCTCCACATTGAGTCTCACCGTCTTCTCGGTGTCATCTTCTCCCGTCGTACCTACCCATTTTCTCAATTCATCTGCTCGACCCATATCTTCTCAACAAACACTTCATTGACTCTTTTTCTTCTTCTACTTTTGTATCACCTCGTTTGTTCTTACCGTCTAACCATAACATCTCAAAAATCTTTACCTTTGCTCTTATCACAGCTATCGATGTTTAATATTTTTAAGCGCACAAAACTCACTTCCGCCGATCTGCACAAATCTTCAAGACATACAATCGTCTTATTCACAATATCATGATTATCTCTCCTTCATATTTTCAATCACTTCTTACCTTGCAATACTTTTCCAATCTCCTGGAAGCAATTAGTAATTTTATCAATTCTCAAAAATCGCAATCTCTCTTCACTTCGCTCTATTCCTTTAGTCTCTTCACTTCGTTCTATTCCTTCTACTCCTTCTTTCTTCTCCAAATTACTCGAGCAGATTTATTTTAAGCAATTAAATATCATTTTCAGAAAGGTTAATGCTATTTCCTGAATGATTGATAACCCAGATTTCACAATATGCATATCAAAATAAGTTGTTACATTATTTAGTGTTATATTGTATAATTTAGTAGCAACTTAAATTATTACAATCAATACTAGAAATTTAAAATGCCTATTTCGGCCGAAGTTTCACTGTTTTAAATAATTCAATCTTAAATTACTAAAATATACTAATATACACTATATGTATACTTGCATATTGTAGTCTTTTCGAACGGCGCGCCGAATTGTTTTCCGAATTGTTTTTCCGGAATTATAAACGCAATTAAAACTATTCTAATAATCGCGACATAAATTGACAAGCAATTTTAATAATTTGATGCTACCATCAAGCATCATATTATAAAGATGTTAATATGTTGAGTTAAGATGTTAATATGTTAATACGTTAATAAATTTATTATTGCAAAAAACAATAATAACTAATATTCCCTCCGGGACTTGAACCCGGATCTTTTGTATTCCGTACGTCTTAGCTTGTAGACATTTTAAATTTCTAGTATTAATTGTGTTTTTCATATATGCGGTCTAAAATAAAGATTCTTAATATTGTTTAAATTATCACACATATATAATTAGCTAGATTTATTCCCGCGATAATAAGTTATTTTTGTCACACTTTGAAATACCACGAATGCATCTATGTTCCGATTACTGCAATCACGCATCTGTAATACCTCTGACCTCTGACCGCGACATCGAGAGGCTTATGAATCAGAAGTTAATCGATACGCGAAAATAAGAATCCTTTGTGTATACGAATTTGTGTCAATTTGTGTATCACTGAGTATTTCCTTACTTGTTTGTAAATATCATTTTAAAAATGCAATGCACTAAGAATTTTTAATTTTGAAAAAATAAAAATGTAGAACTTTGTCTTTTTTAGTCTATTTAGATATGTCATCTCATGCGATACTTCAGCAAGAGAAGAAAAGTTATCGCCAAAATTACTTAAAAAGCAGCAAAAAATTGAACTGAAACAACTGGAAAATTGTGAGGATAAATCTCACAAACTACTTTGCTTTGTATGATCGATAAGATAATGATTTATGAGCGTCAGCTGTGATGCAGCGAGAAATATAAATACTATAAATTACATAGGTCTATTCACAAAGAAAATCGGTAAATGTAAAATAAAAAAGAATTTGAAACTTTGCATAAATTTAGAATAGATGGATCCTAATTACAATTCTTTTAAACTATCTATATTCGATTTTAGGGATGAAAACACTTTTGTTGCGAATCGGTTGTTCCGCGAGAACTGATCGCGTTCTTATAGAAAGAATGGGAAATAGAGGGAAGAACAGCGATAAGAGTCAGGCTTGAGAAATCACTTTCACAGTTTCCTTTTTTTTTTTTAACAATACGAAATCTGCATTACACTTCGAGACAGCGGAGAGACAGCCGAACGACTGAGATTTCGAATGCGAGCGAAAATCTTCAATTTGGTCATAAATACTGCGAATTATTGCGACCAATAAAGATGTTCCTCAGAACCAGTGTTGTCTCCAGGTACGACGAAAATCTTGACGCGAAAATAATACAGTTCGATCCGCAGCGACCAAATTATATTCGCGGATGCATGAGGCACTCACCCTCGGTGCAATGTAGACATTGGAGAATTCACTGTTGAGAGTCTACATCAAATCAAAGCTGTTGTGGTTTCACGGATCACGAAGAGAGAGACCACTTCGCATTTTTTCGTTATAGAGCAATACGCATATACATACACAAACGTTGAAAATGAAAGTCTTGCAAACGCTGTATTCGCTGAGAATAACTTACGCTCCCGGGACTCCAAGTACAAATCGATCATCATTATAGCAAGATATCTCCAAGTCGAGTCTTCCTCCTAAGGGAAGTGCGTGAAAGCATGTATTCGGTCACTCGCGCAGTCGCGCAGTCAGACAAAGGGCGAGGATTGTCCTAATTCGCAAGACCGATAGAGATAGCTAATGCGCAATATTACGATATGATCTCTCGCAATTTCGCATGCGCCACCGGTAGAACCGACGGACGTAAATGTTGAGTTCCACCTTTACACATTGAGATATTCTTGGATCGCTTTCGCGGGAAAATTGATCGACAAGATACGAACACTCCATTCAAGTTTCGACATTACACTGATTCTGTAACTTCCTTGAAAAAAAAAACGTATTTATGTCTACGCAAATATATTCGAAGTAATGAAAAATATTTTGAATAAATTAAAAAAAGATTTTGAATAGAAATGTTTTATGAATAATAAGAATCTTTATTAGATCGTACAAGTAAAAATCCATAACGGTCAAAACTGGATCTTTAATGTTTAAATAATTTAATTTGAATTTATGTATACTACATATGTACACGCATACACTATTTTCTAGTCATTTGAACTGCGCGTCGAATTAATTTTTCCAAACTTAAACACGCAACTAAATTACTGATATCACAATTAAATTTTGATGCTTAATAGATATCTGTTAAGAAGATCTTAGTATATTGAAAATCTGTAAATAAATTTATTTATTGCGAAAAATATTACTTCGGTCGGAACCTTTAATATTCCGTGCGAGTCTTAAGCCTTTAGGCCTTAGTAATATTCTTCGCAATAATCAGTATATGTATAAGAAACAACATTTATCTTTCAGACGACGTAAAACAAGTTTTATGGTTTTGCAAGCACTTTATAACGGCATTCGTAGTCATTAAGAACAATTTAATCTCGGAAAAGGGTTGAGACTCTATATTTCTAAATTCTTATTTTGAAATGAGACTTGACCTGCTATCTAAAGAAGTAAAGTATTCTCTTTGCGCTTAGACGCCAGATATTTCACACCAAATTCAACTAAACGTTACTAAGTTGTGTTCCGTAAACGTATTTTTAACAAATAAAAAAAATTAACACTCTTATAAAAATTTTATTAATTTTATTGGTTACTTGACATCTCTCTCTAAGTAATCTTCTCTATTTGTAAT
>NW_017259196.1:301004-305827 GCF_001594045.1 Atta colombica | reverse complement strand
ACATTTCCTGAACATATGTAATGTTCTATAAACATTATTTAGGAAACATACATAAAACCATGTGCTAGGGAATCTAAAAAACAAGTTTATATTTTAACATTATTATTATATTATTATATAACATTATTATTATATTATTATATTATATTATTATAACAATATTATTAACTTAATAAATTATCTTGATCACGTACATTTATTGTTAACTGGTCCACAAAAATCGCTATCATGAGACAACCGTTATTTTTATTATTCAATTTTATTAGCTGAATATGGCACAGCTTTCCACAAAGAATGACTTCCATCACCTCTATTCATTGCAACGGTTTTTATAAGCTCTTCCGACGGTTCTTTGAGATCATACGCCCAGCCGATTTTCGAGAAGAATTTAATGAGATTTGTGGTTATGGAACCGTTAAACTCGGAAGCTTTATAGTCCCACGGGAAAATATGATGATAATTGTGTGATCCTTCACCGATCGTAGCATAGTTAACGAATAGGCTTTCTGTTGGATTTATATGCCTGTCATTAAAATAAATGAAACAAAATTATTCGGCGATACAAAATGACGAAAGCTTTAGATTTTTTTAGATCAAATTTATTATATGTGAATATAATAATTTTGATATTAATTATTTGCTTACGCATCATATGGCCTTGAACCCCAGATATGAGCCACACTATTAACGCTCCATGTGAAATTTAAAACCAAAATGTAACGAATAAAAATCTGCGACACGAAAGCTCTAGACCAAGTCTCATTCCATGCATACACAGGCAACATCACCGGAAGCAAGAAAGCGAATATAAATTTTAATATCGAAGAATATCTGAAAAATAGCATTAATTAATTACGGTGTGTAGTTTTTATCACAGTTTTATATCTTACGTAAAAAAATTTAAATGATTTTCTAAAAGATCCTGGTGAACATTTCTCTTAGAATTTTTCATATAATTTTTCAGAATTTCTATATAATTTTATAACTTTCTCACATTTTTTATACGAATTGAAACACTTCTCAAAAAATCTACATCTTTTCTCAGAATTTTCCATGTTAATTATGAAATATTATAAGAAATTTATAAAATTTTTTGTAAGTATAACATCTGATGAAATGTTATAAAATCTAAAAAATTTAAAAATATTTTTCTAAAATTATGGGATGAGAAATTTCAGAATATTTCAGAATTCATTTGTGAAAAATTCTGAGAGAAAATGTAAACTTTTCGAATATTTCTGAGTATTTCTGAAAAATGTTTCAATTTGTATAAAAATTATGAGAAAAATTTTCACCAGGAGGGGCTGCAAAAAATATCGGAATATTAAATACATGCTTTCAAAATGAATCAAATTCTTATAAGACAACATTTATGAAAATATATGACAAAATCTAGCACAAAAATTATCAACATTTTAAAAGATATTAGAGTTTCTATATCTGTTTTTGAAAATATACTCCTAATAAATGCAAATTACAAATTTTGTTCAGATTTGGTTATATAATTTCATAACTGTCCTATGTTCGAAGAAGTTGAGAAGGCTACATAAAATTATCATAATTATAAATATTTTCCGAGGAAACGGCAAAAACATTTTCGTAATACCTTTCTTTCTTCTTGTGTTCTTTTGTCTTTTTCAATATAAAATTATTTCGTATAACTTATATAACTTCCTGCACAAACTTACTTGATAGCAAATACAGCAATGGGATCAGCCAATACATCGCTCATATCGATCTTACAACCCCTTCGGATCACATCCGGATGTTTCTTCATCATCAACCAACCCACATGGGAGAAAAAGAATCCTCGGTTACTGTTATGCGGATCTGCATCCGTATCAGTATATTTATGATGCACCCGATGATCTCGCACCCATTCGAATATGTCATTCTAAAAGGATACAATTGTAAAAAAAAATTCTTTTGTCTAACATATAAATTATAAACATTCATTTACCATGCTAGCCGCAGCATAGCAGGCGGCAAGTATAGTTCTAAGCTGCCATTTTGCTTTATAAGATCGATGGGTCCAAAAACGATGAACACCGCCGGTGACACCAAAGCCTGCTATTATAATCATGCCATATACTTGAAACAAAAAAGGTCGAAACGCAATTAGAACACTATAAATGCTTTAAAATTGTGAATAATAATCCGTATTTCTAGTATGGGTTTTACTGATTTGACAATTCAAGATGATTTATGACATATTTAATTAATATGGTACAATAGAAATGAGAAATTTTTAACAGCAGTTTGTTGATTTATTAAGCTTCTATTGCGTGCTCTCTTCAATCGCGAGTCTAATCAATTGTAATTTCTTTAAATCTGCTGTCAGAAAAACGACATTTGTGACATTTTTTATAAACATGCATTACAATTTTAATGATTAATTCGTTGATAAATTTTATTTTTTTATTATATAGGTTTTTTTTATAATAGGAAATCAAATTAATGAAAGAATTTTCCAAAGAATACTTACTCCAAGCAGTTGTCATTAGATTTTCGAAAAAGTTAAAAGTAAAACAGGCATATATGAAGCATAAGTGGAGAAGACTAATAGTTACGACGTTTATCCATTTCAGCTCTGTCTTGAACCAGACTTCATTTCTTATATAACTCTCGCTTCTATTTTGCTTGTTATTTTCATCTATCGTCTTTGTAGTAATCAAAGATTCCTCATTTGGTAAATCTTTCTCCATAAGTGTTTTCGAATCTGTGCTTAAAATCTTTGGCGCCATCTTTATTTTCGAATTACTGAATCGAAAATTTAAAAAATCTGCTTCACGCTATTAACAAGTAACTGTAACAAATAATTGTCAACTTTTTTTTCAAATCAATAATTAAAATAATATGATTAATAAGGAGCACATAAGCCTGCACTGGGATATCAAACGGGGTGAAAAATGTTAGTTGTTAAAACGTCGATTTGATAATAATACAAAATAATGTTTATTTACATCGCCTAAAGAGACGTTGTTCCTTTATGTGCTAATTATTGCGAAAAATATTACTAAGGTCTCGGTAGTCTAAAGGTTTAGGACGCTCGCACGCAAGAGATCCAGGTTCGACTCCCGGCCAAGATAATATTTTTCGTAATAAATTTATTAACAGTTTTAACATATTAACATCTCATATAATATAATAAAAATTTGATAGCATCAAATTATTAAATTGCTTGTCAATTTAATTCGCGATTACTAGAGTAGTTTTAATTACGTTTATAGTCCAGAAGAACAATTCGGTGCACAGTTCTAAAAAGGTTACAATATGCAAATATATATATAGAGTGTATATAGTAAGAGAGAATTATTTAAGATTGTTAATTATTTAAGAATCTCAAAATTGAATTATTTAAAGCAATAAAAATCCAGCTTCGACCATAATAGGCATTTTTCTAATATTGATTGCATTTCTCACATATGCGGTTTAAAATAAAGATTTTTAATATTGTTTAATTTTTATTATTCAAAATAATCTTGTTTTAACAATTGTTTTGACAATTAATTTAATATTAAATATAACATAATTCTAATTCTATTCATATAAATCTCACTTTGTTTTAATTTTTGATTACATTTTAATCATATGACATCTATTGTATCATATTTTTATATTATATAATATAGGTAATATAACCGGAACTTCAATTCAGATTCATTTTTCGACACTGAATATTGACGAACATTATCCAAAATATCGATTTGCACTTACATCAAAAAACAGGAATTTAAGGCTTAAGGATACATATCGCTTTATTCACAACCATTTGAATTCCATTGCCATTATATGTAATGTAAATCATTTGAGATCGATCATTTTTTCATATTATTGTTGAAGAAGAACCTGTGTGTTCCGAAACGTTCAATTTTATATGTCAATACTATATGTTTCTTCGTATAATAAATTTGATATATATTGTTAATAACTTTAATTTGCTCAATTATAAACCATAATTTTATAAAAAAAATAATTGTTATACAAAAATTGTGATTTAATCGGTAATACAGATAGCTTAAGGATCTTCTTGATATCGTGTTTTTTAAAAATAAATATAAGAGTTTCAATTCCTAACACATAATTAATAAAACTGTATGCTAATTAATCAGCTAATCTTAACTTAAGTTAACTTACGTTTTCGTACCTGTATAATTATCGAAAAACGTACACCACTTTTTTATGTATATCACAATTAACTTGTATGATGGAAGGATCATTCTGATGTTAAAATATTTAATTGTCTGTATTTCGTTATCGTTAAAAAGAAAATGTGGAAGGTTGACAGTAACTAAGTGCTAAAGTATTGGTTGTATTAGAAGGGATATACTTTTAATAATAGGAAGATAATTATTGGATAAGATCCGTGTCTGTTTATTTAATCCTTTTGTTTTTTTAAATATGTCATTTTCGAAATTCTTTTTTGATATAAATAATAATTAAAAATTAAATTTGTCGTTCATATAAGATAAGGAATAGCACACTGTAATGTTTAGTGGAACACAGTATCAAAAATAAAGTGTATACTTCAATATTTCTAATTTTTTAAGTATACATTCTATTTGTAATTTTTGAAATATCTATATATTCTACCTCTTTAAACTGCACAAATGATGATTTGTCCTTACTTATAATATAACTGATAACCTCGAAGAATTAATTATTTTAGCAATTATCCGTAAAGCAATTATCGGTTGAGCAATTATTGTTATAGAAACTAATTGTAAAATGTTGTTCGTAAGTAGAATTTTATTTTAAAAGGAAAAAATATTCAAATATTAATACTTTTGTCGTAACTATAAACACAATTATGTAGCATATAC
>NW_017259196.1:288560-300904 GCF_001594045.1 Atta colombica | reverse complement strand
ATATACAAAATAATATATAATAATTATACAAAAATAATAATTACAAAAAAAGATTACACGAAAAAATATATCAAGTATTAATTAATAGTACATCGTCTAATTAATTAATAGTATATCTAGTATATTCTATAATTTGATAATAATGTGAATATTAGTATATTATGTTAGTACAGTTATATTAGTACAGCTATTATATATAACATCTGCGTTATTAACAGATTTGAACAATATTATGAAATAATATAAAATTTATTTTTTTTAAGAACTGCACAATTAAAAAAAAGTTTAAGAAACTTTTCTTACTTCTTTAATAACGTTTTTTATTTATTTATTTTTTAAATATGGTACATTTTAAATATGGTTCATTGTTTATTAAATGTCTTAAATGAATTAAGGATTTGACGAGCCTTATAAGGACCAGCATATAATTATACGTAATGCTTATACACTTGTAATTAAGTTATATTTTTTTAAAGTTTTATAGACAAAACAAAACAGAACGATAATATATTTCTAGAAATTTAAAAGTTAATGTCAAATTATAACTTTATTTTTTACTATCTTTTAAAATTGATTACTATTTTTTATATAAACCTTGTATACACTGTATGGATGTTTATTATACAGTTGGCATTTTTCATTAGTATTTTTTTATTATCTTTTTTTATAATATGTATTCTTTGTTTTCTGAATTGTTAATTGAATCTCTTCCACTAATTCAAAAATCCGATATCTCTAAATCCGAAAAGGTATGGGT
The DNA here is from genome assembly GCF_001594045.1 of Atta colombica. Taxonomy (NCBI): domain Eukaryota; kingdom Metazoa; phylum Arthropoda; class Insecta; order Hymenoptera; family Formicidae; genus Atta; species Atta colombica. The sequence goes on along the minus strand of NW_017259196.1, from coordinate 300,147 downwards.
TAATTCGTATTTCTTACTTACTGTGCGTGCTCTTTGCTATCTTTGGTGACATGCGATGGTTGCAACGCTGTATGACAAACTGATGTATTAGCACGTTTTACAAATGATTCAACTGCAACATAAATAGTATTTGCACAATAAAAAAAATGCCTTTACGTTATATTTTTTGCACTAAAAATTAATTTAAGGTAAATATATGCAGAAGAATTGCAAGATTACGCATTTTAAATACAAATAGATATATTTATGATATAAAAGGTCGACATAGCTATGATTGCAACATCATGTGATTGCAATAGCTGCTATGATTAAAATATAATTGGCAAAAAGTACTACATATAATGCTAAAGAAATTATTTTTACTATTGTCATAACTATTAATGTTAAGATTTCTTACTTTTCATCATTAAAAATTTATTATATTGTATATCCATATTCGCAATCTAATGATGAAATAACACAAATGATAAAATATTATAATAAATTTTTATGATACTGTTAATATATAATATGTTTACTTATGTTCATACTATATGTTTATACTATATATGTTATGGATGCAAGTAAAGTCCGCAAGTTGACAACTGCACTAAATCCCAAATAAGTTCCAATAAGAGTTGGCACATATTTGGTGCAAATGCAGTTTTGTGCAGTGGATAACCATATAATTAAATTAACCCTGGTAGCAAACTGATGTCAAAATGACGACAAAATGACATAGCTGCGTATACATACCTTGAAATTCACATTTGGCCAAACTAATATAACTGTTGTCTGTAAAAGCGAATGTATTCCAAAGTCACTTGAATTTCCAAATATATTCTAATCATACTCTTCATTGAAAATACTGGTATATTTCAATTAATTATGGAACAAATAGGATTGGTGTACACTGCAATGTATTAATTCGCTGGGTCATAGTAGCGGCCCGGCTTATCGACGTTTATTTTTTATTTAAATACTATCAACTTTAAAACTGCAAGAGACAAAAATCATTGATTTTCTTCTCATAGAACTGTAAGAATGTTTTCAGAATTTTTTATCAACTTTTTAATATTGCATTTTCTTATTTTCGATAAATCGGACCGCTACTATGACCAAGCGAATTAATGCACTGTTGCATATTAGCAGAATTATTTTATTTTTTTAATGAAAAAAAGATTCTCACTTTTCAAAGTCATTTTATAATAGTTGAACTGCAAAAAATAATTTTGTTACTAAATGTACGTGAGTGCAACTCTTGAAGAAGAAAAATTATCTCTGTAAATTGCTGTGCGACTGCTCAAAGATGTAAGTAATTAAGTTTTCCGCAGATAGAGTTTTTGTGAACAAATGACTTTTTGCAAAAACTAATGAACAGGCTAGATTTGTTTGTCGTTATGAGGGCTACATTTTACAAAAATTTCGAAGCTTTGCGTTTAAATCTCAATGAACAAAGAGCGAATGAAAAAAAACCTTTTCCGGTGGTTTTTATATTTTTTCTCTTAACTAATAGATTGATTTTAATATTCCACGTCTCATTTTGTAGGTCTTTCGAATATCTACATTTTTATCGAACTTTTTTCTATGCAGTATCTTTCATTTTATAAGCGAAAAAGCGTGCTTTTTGCAAATATTCGATTTTTTTTCGCATATTTTCTTCACAAGTCTCGAGTCTCAAATATACGCATTTCTTTTCTAATGATTTTTCGAAGATTTTCGTGAAGAGAAATGCTGGTTTATAATTTTTTTCCGGTAAAATTCTACTTCTACTGAACTATTCTTGCTACTTGAGTTTATGAAGGAGGTTTATAAATATAACGCGCATGAAAAATCGTGAACAATTAAATATTTTATAAACTGTTGCGTTTTAACCTGATTTATTATTCTGGATAAATAGAAGGTATACACTATTATTACAATTTATTAAAACTTATATGTTATTTAGAATGATCCTCGTCCCTTATCGATATCGTGGGTCTTTTACATATACTTAATACAGCTTAAAAATTTTGAAGTTAAACAATTTCTGATATGAACCGAAATGTTCGTTGAGCATTGAAAATAATCAGATAATACCTGTTTTTTAATCGAAGATTTGTTTCATGTGGAAATATATATAATATATCATATTGTTTCATCAATACATATAGTGTTAGCAACCTATATCTCACGAATAACACAACGTTATCTGTCATGTTTCCAATCTTGAACTTAATTTCTTATACGCTTAATTTCCATCAAATAATTTACAATTTAACGTAATTTTAATTAGCATCATCAGATTCCATGCCTTAACAATTATAAAAAATGATGTTGATTTTACTTTTTACGGACACAGCAAAAATGAACCTTTTCATAATATTCTTTTTTCTTCTAATTTTCTTTTGTCTTTTCCAACATGAAACTATTTCGCATAATTAACTCTTTGCAAAAATTTACTTGATATTGAATGCAGCAACAAGATCAGCTAATACATCGCTCATATCCACCTGACGACCTCTTCGAATTACATCTAGATTTTTTTTTACCATCAACCAACCGACGTGAGAAAAAAAGAATCCTCGATTATTGTTATGCGGATCTGCATCCGTATCTGTATATTTGTGATGCACTCTATAATCTCGTACTCATTCGTAAATGTTGTTCTGAAAGGATTTAATTATAATAAAAAATTTTTTTCTATTTTGTATAAAACAAATAAAACGATAATAATATCATCTATCATGCCAGCAGAAACATAAAGAACCAAGTATAACTCTAAGCTGCCACTTTGCTTTATAAGCTTGATAAGTTTAAAAACGATAAGGACCGGCAGTAGTACCTACTCCTTCTAATCCATACATGATAAATTCTTGAAACAAAAAGGGCATAGGCATAATTAAAAATTAAAAATACTTAAAAATACTTTAATATTATACATAACAATTTAATCCATATTTCTCATGGGAGAGTCATGTAAGTAGCACTAATTTTATTGCGACATTTGACAATTTATGATAACTTATAACACAATAGATACTTAAAGACTAGCTTTAAATAACTTGGCTTTAAATAATTTTAAAACTAAGGCAAAATATATAAAGGAACATAAGAATTAATGCTAATTCGTTGCACATACAAATCTAAACGTTATAACATTCATTTATTACTCATTCAACAATGTAATATATAGTATAAACGATTCGACTTTTATTAGGTCATCCTCATTACATTTAAAACTAAGTTAGTGCGTTAATTTTCTAGTATCGACCTAACAAAGGTCAAAATGTTTTATGTTACTGTTGAATTAATAGTAAATGAATGTTATACCATAATGTTTAGATTCGCGACAAGAACTAGTATTCCATGAGCTTTTATGCTCCTTTTTATATTATACAATTAAATACAAGATGTAATACAATGTAATACAAGAAAATAAAGAGTGTTAAACAACAACTTTTTATCTGCTGTTAAGGTTCTATTGTTCTCTTTAGTCGCGTAATTGTTTTTCAATTAGCTCATTCAAGTCAGAAGTCGCAAAAATGACTATAATATTTTTTATAAACATGCATTACAATTTTAATGATTAATTCATTGGTGGTCTAAATTTTATTTTTTTGTTGTGTAATTTTTTTAGGATATCAAAGAATCAAGACAGAAATTAACGAAAGAATTTTTCAAAAAATACTTATTCCAAGCAGTCGTCATCAGATTTAAAAAAAAAAACAAAAGTAAAATAAGCATATACGAAGTATAAATGAAGAAAATCAAGATATAAAATGTTAAACCACTTTCTCTCCGTTTCACTTCCGCTCCGTTTTGAACCAGCCTTCAGTTTTTGCATAGTTTTTGCTTCTGTTTTGTGTGTAATTTTCAGTATCTATCATCTTTGTAATTGAAGATTCCGCATTTTGTAAATCTTTCTCCGTAAGTATTTCTGAATCTGTACTTAAAATATTTGGCGTCATCTTTGATGTCGATGACTCGACTGAAAATCCAAAAATATATTTCACATTATACAAAAATAATGGACTCTGCCATTTTCGTTCTTCAAACGAACAATTGAAGGTTAAATTTATTAATATAAACTATATAAAAGAACTCTCAGAGTTCAACAAGAATATAAAGAAACGGCGCTATAAGAACGACGCGATAATTAGAACACAGATTCCAACAAATAAAATTGAATAAACGATTATATGTACACTCACTCAAAAAAAAGCGGTAGACTGAAAATTTAGAAAAAATTTATCAAATTTCAAATGATCATAACTTGGTATATAATGAAAATAAAAATATGTTTAAAAATGCAAAATGAAGTTTAAAGTGACCACTTTAAAAATATTTAATACATTTCTTGTATTTTAATGAACAATTTACTAAAACTATACGTGTGAATATACAACAAACAAAAGTTTAATGTCTATTACGGTCGAAGCTGAATTTAAATGCTTTTCTTTTTTAAATAATTTCTATGTGAATTTATATATTAAATATGCAATTATTTGAAATAAAATATAATTAATTACTAAGTCAATTACTAAGAATCTTACAAATTTTATCGAAATATATTTCGGCTCTTGAGTCCTTTTTAGCGATAAAAAATTCAAAAATTAAGACATTGAAAATATGTCGTGTCAGATATTGACAGACAAGGCGAGAAGTCAGTCGCTAGAAATAAAATTATGTTGTTCAACTAAGCTGTGTTCGGAATAGGACTTCTAAATATTTGTATATCTAGATATTCGGATATTCGAAATCGATTCCGATCCGAGAACTCAAAACCGTATTATTCGGATAATCCGGATATCCGAATTATTCGGATCCACGGATCTGAATTTGGATTCGGATCTAAATTCAAATTCGGATTTGGCTCCAGATTTAAATCCAGAAAAAAAGAAAACATTGATGTATTTAATAAATTTTAACATAAATTACTTTTTAAATAAAAATTGAATTTTGATTTACATATATAATTGAAGAAAAGTAAAATTAAAAAATATAAATAAAGATTCACACAGAATTATACAAGCACTTAAAATCTAACTAGACTTTTAAGGCATTTGTTTTTATAGTTTGTGTTTCTTACATATACATTCTATAAAATTTAATATGTTGTTTATTAAATATTTAGTTAAATATAAATATTTAGAACAAACTCTCAATCTTAAAATAATAATAACAAAGATGTACAAAACTAATAAGAGAAATATTTGTTTTTTACTATTTATTTTACACTCAGTATTTTACATTCAGATTAAATAAGTGTATAATATATACTCAATCCGCACTAATGCATCCAATCGAATTCGCTATAAGTTTGCTACGAGTCCGAAATAGAATCTGAGAACTGAATTTGGATCGACTTTTACTATTCGGATATCTTAGAAAATTCAAATCTCCGGATAATCCGAATTTGAAGCATCACATTTATTCGTAATTTGGATAAACGGGTAGCTGTAAATCCAATCTTGGAATCATTCTTGAAGCTCTAGTTCAGAAACATATATATTATTTTATCATTGTTGTTCACTCACTATTAAACAAGGATAAGATAAACACTCAGGTGATATTTCCGAATGCAGCCCTAATTGGAGACTAGATGAAATCACGTCCAACCTGTATTAAAATCAGATGTTAATAAAGAAAGAAAATGTTTGTAACAGTTTGATCAGAAGTAAAAAAAATATATTTAAGATTCATCTCAAGTAGTAGTTCACACAACAAAATTTAAAAAATGGATTTGGCACGTGAAGTCAGAATAAAATTATATGTATATAAAAATGTAGAAATACATAAATGAAACCGAGTCAAAATTATAAAATTGTACGTTACAAAAATAGGTCCTTTCTACTCGAATTTGAATAGAATGTTATATAATGTATTAATATAATGTTTACAAAATATAGTAACAAATAAATCACAATCATAAGAAACGTTGTTATTGAAAAGGCACTTAGATGTTATTGATAACCGATGAGTACATATTATTTAGATGATTTATTAGCATCATTTAAAAATCTTAATGTACTGAAAAACTGTAAAAAATATTCATTTAGTTTTTCAGTATTAAGATCTTATTAAAATAATGCTAATTAAACATTAAATTATTAAATTACAATATTAAATTGCTTGTCAATTTAATTTGTTTATACATTGCTATAATAATTCTTTTATATTATTATAATAATTTTACTACAATAGTTCAGCATCTCTAACAAGTTCGAAAAATCAATTTGGCACGCAATTTAAGAGATTACAAATGATATATAAATTCACATGAAATTATTTAAAATACTCAAGATTCAACTTTGATCAGTGTAAGATTTATTTCTTAATTATTATGTATTCATATTATACGGTCTTAATAAATTATTTTTAACTATCCGAAATTTCTATCTTGTCCCAATAAAATTCGTAATTGTGACTCACTTTATGATCAGTGATGATCAAATTAGTAGAAATGTTTCTTCTGAATGAGACTACGATATTTTGAGATTCTTGTTTTTAATTATCAGTTTACTCTACAGAACCTGGAAAAAATTTTTTATGCATAAATATAAATATGTATAATTCATACATATTCATATACACTTACGCATGAAAAAAATCTTTTAATTGAGATCATTGTATTGTTTTCTACATGTGTTATTTCTGATAACAATCTTTTGCTAAAATATTTTTGACTATCCAAAATCTTCATCTCTTAGCAAAATTCATAGTTGTGACTCATCCTATGTTCAGTGATGACCGAATTTGTAGAAATATTTCTTCTGATGTGACTCTGATATTATGAGATTCTTGTTTTTTTAACTATTGGGAGTACAAATTAGTTTGGTCCGTTTCCCTAAAAGATAGTTCCAGCTGTTGTGAATGGTTCATAGTGACAGCTGACTTTTTGACGGTTTCAGAGAGGTTAAACATCTGCTAATAATATTCAGTTTGTATCGCTTTGAGTTTCATACAAAAACCTTGATTTTTACTATGTTTGAAATGTCGAATTTTGTGTTAACCAAGCAGCATTTGCCGAAGGTTTTGATTTTCTGCTTTAATTGGAAGAAAAGTGCGACTGAAGCCCATCGAATGCTTGTCGAAGTTTAAGACACTGCTTCAACTGATAAATCATGTAGGGAATGGTTTCGATGTTTCAAGGATGAAGATTTCAAGGATGGAGATTTCAGCATTGAAGACAAGCCTCGCTCTGGAGCCAAAAAAATTCAGACAAGAATTATTAAGAGGCATTATTCGAAGAAGATCAGAGTCAAACGCAAGAGAAGCTTGCAGAATCATTGAGGATAACTCAACAAACCGTTTCTGTACGATTGAGAGCCATGGGAATGATTCAAAAACAAGAAAATTGGATGCCTTATGAACTGAAACCAAGAGACATTGAATGGATTTTTCACTTGCACAGCTGATTCAAAGACAAGAGAGAAAAGATTTTTTGCATCAGATTGTGACTGGAGACGAGACGTGGATATTCTAGGACAATCCCAAGAAGAAAAAATACTACGCCAAGCCCGGTTGCCATCGATCTCAACATCAACACCATGGTCGAACATGGTTCGAAAATCATGTTCTGTATCTGATGGGACCAAAAGAGTCTTGTTTACTGTGAGCTGCTGAAACCTAGTGATTCCATTACAGGCGATTGGTATCGGCTACAATTGATTCGTTTGAGCCGTGCATTGCAAGAAAAACAGCCGGAATACGAGCAAAAACATGATAAAGTTATTCTTCTTCATGCACACAATGCTCGATCTCATGTCGCTAAAGTCGTAAAAAAATATTTAGAAATGGGATGTTTTACCGCATCCACCGTATTCTCCGGACATTGCTCCTTCTGATTACTGGTTGTTCCGAAGGATGCAGCAAGTCACCGGTTCACTTCTTTCGCAGAAATCGAAAATTGGCTCCAAAATTGGATCGCCTCCAAAGACGAGTCATTTTTCGAGATGGAATTCGAAAATTGCCTGAGAGATGGGAAAAAGTAGTAGGCAGCGACAATACTTTAATTGATCTGTTCATTCATTTTGTTTTGAAATAAATGCACAAAAAACGGACCGAATTTGTACTCCCAATATTTACTAATTTGCCCTACATAACTCGATAAAATATTTTTTACGCATAAATATAAATATATTTAAAGTTTATATATATTTATATATGCTCATGTATGAAAAAAATTTTTAATTGAAATTGTATTGTTTTCTTATATGTATCATTTTCGATAACGATCTTTGGCTAATATATCTTTCACTATCCAAAATTTCTACCTTCTAACAAAATTGGTAATTCATCTCATGTTCAGTAATAACCAAATTAGTAGAAATATTTCTTCTAATGTGACTCTATAAGTGTTCTAAAATTTTTGTTTTTAATTATCTGTCAATTGCCCTGTATATTTCGGTAAAAAATCCAAATATCAATTGCCCTGTATATTTCGGTAAAAATTTCGGTAAAACTAATACATATTTATATATATATTCATGTATGAAAAACTTTTTATCGGATTATATAGGGCAGATTAGTAGATATTTAAAAACAGGTATCTTAGAACAGAAGAAACATTTCTACTAGTTTGGTCACTGTAAGCATAAGTTATAATTATAAAAATAAGTTACAATCACGAATTTTTTTGGAAAGGAGATTTTGGATAGAAAAAAGATATCTTAGCAAAAGATTGTTATCGGAAATGGATTGTCTGGAAAGTTCGTGCCGATTAAAATTTAAATTTTAGTATATATTTGTTAAATTAAAATTTTCTGCGTTTCAATTTTCCTTCAACATCGGCACGAACTATTCGAACAACCCAATACATGTAAAGAGACGCACAATTTAAAAATAGACCGATAGAGTCTAATAATATGTACTCATTAATTATTAATAATATTTAAGTATTTTTCTAATAAAAATGTTTCTTTTGATCGTATGACTTAAGGATCATTTATACTGGCTGTAATCTGTTAAAATTGATCAATCATAGAATCGATTATTCCTCCTTCATTCGATTATAATTGGAATATAATTCAAATATAATTACAATGCTTACAGCATAAATACAGATTACAGCAGATAAATTAATATTTATTTTGTAATATGTATTATAGACGGCTAGTATAAATGATCTATTATTTGTTAGCAAGGCGGAATTAGATAAAGTGTTATATTCCCGAAGATATGCAGTAGCAAAATAATAGCATCCGTGCATTTTGCCTTCCATTTTTGCAATTGACATAAATAGAAAATCTTAGGTCTGTTCTCTTAGGTCGTGTTGCTTGCATTCTTTGCGCTCAGCATCTTTTCTCTGTTCTCAACGCCCGAATATTTAAATAACTCATTTTAAATGCAAAAATTTGTGAGAATTTCAAACAACACGAACAAACCTCTTAGAAAAATAAGCTTTACGCTGGAATTTAAGAGTGATTTTTGGTTTATTGTACTGCAAAACAACATCTTATCAATTCCGCTATTTGTTAGTACATTTTATTGTCTCAACGCATTATTCTATTCGAACTCGAGTAGGAAGAACCTATCTTTTGTAATGTACAATTTTATAATCTCGTTTCATATATTTCCACATTTTTATATATATAATTTTATTCTGACTTTCTATATAGAATCCGTTTTTTAATTTTGTGTATGGACTGCTGCTACTTGTGAGGTGAGTTATATATATTTTTTATTTATTTCTAATCAACTGTTGCAAACATTAAATCGTCGTTAACATTTGATTTTAATGTAGGATGAACGTGTTTCCATCTAATCTTCCAACTAGTTGAATATAATTTTTATCCACTGACCTCTCGCCTTGTCTAACTAAAGTTCTTACAGATATACTAAAGTAGCAAATAAGCAATCTTTTATCTGAAACGAAATATCGACAATTTTCCTATTGACTATTTCAATCCTCGACTGTAGTCCAATAAGCGTTTAGTATTAATATATAATATAATTATTTTAGGTAATGGAGAACCTTTTGCGTTACTTTGGTATACCTAGAATTTTATGTTTAACGTACCTAACGACATGCAATTTTTTTATTTTTTATTGTTTGCATTTTTTTGTTATTGAAGAAGACTCAAGTATTAAAGCCGAAACGAAGCAAGATATTGTAAGTCTCATAATGTTTAACTAATTAATTAAATTAAATTTTTGAAAAACTATTGCTTAGCACTAATTACCACTCTAGACTCTCATAACCCCGTCGTCTGTTCATTTTTACTAAATTTGCTTTGTTATATGAAATAACAAATGACATATCGTAATACTTAATAAACCATTTAATATTTATTATCATATTTACTTTTATACAAATTGATATGAAACTTCTTATTGCAGTTCATCACTTGTTGCTTCCGTGTAATTCAGTTATGAATTAACGACGAGCTTTTAAATTGATTTATTCTAATTAAATTGTTTTATCTAATTATTTATAATTTAATTTAATTTTTTCATTTTAATTTCATTTAATTATAATTTATTAACAATGGTACAAATGTGTAATTTCGTTCCTTTTTTTATCGATGAATAGGTAATATAATTTTACCAATGCCACCAAATACTCATTAATTATATTTTTCACACTTATTAGTTGTATTTTACATATAAATAACATGTCAATTAGCTTATTAATTGATATAGAGGCTTGCTTTAATCATAGAAGATTAAACAGATTACTTATGGATAGATTACTTACCGATAGATACCAGAAACGAGAAATAATGCAGAATTAATATATAGTACTTAATCACTGAAAATGATTTGAATGAAGCATTTGACTTTTTATGTGGAGTATGTAATATGAAATAAATACACTCTTTTTACTGGAAATCTTATTGCGCACTAATTACCACGTCGTTACCCTCAGTTGCTTTATATATTTGTTCTGTTTGTTTAAATATCGAGGGGCTGTTTATCAATTATGGTTTTTTAAAGGTTATCATCTAGAATGATACAATGTAGCGAAATGAACGAATTAACGCATTAACGCATTATTAATAATATAATACTCTCTCAGTGTGTGTGATTAAAAATATTAATTCGGTATTATATTTTGTTTCCGGTATGCATCGGTAAATAATCTATTTAATTCAATGATTAAAAAAAACTTCCTTATCAATTAATAGGCTAAATGATATGTTATGTGTATAACGTATTAATGTAACGTATTAATTCAGTGGGTATTGCTAAAATTATATAATAATATGATACATTAATGCATTTATTTATTTTATTGTGCTGTATTATTCTAGATAACTTTTGAATCTAAACGAATCTTCAATATTGCAAAAATTCGAAATTAGAAATCATTTAATTCATAACTTTGATTTTCAATTACTCTGATTTCAATTACTTTGAGAGGAAAAGATGGAATTATAGCACATTTATTTTTTGTACAATAACTTTTATAACAATAACTTAATAATCAATATTTGAATTTAAAATTTAACAATTTGTTAAAATGTTATTTAATCGGTTTTTAGTTATGAAGTATTTATTATACAATTTATAAAAATGTAGCGACTGCAATTGTTCAAAGAGAAACAAAAGTGACCTAATATGACCTTTCACAAAAATAGATTTAAAAAATTGGTTTTGTTTAAAAAAAACAGGAATTACAAAA
>NW_017259196.1:285314-288460 GCF_001594045.1 Atta colombica | reverse complement strand
ACAATAGAGTATATATATATATATATATATATATATATCAAAATTATGAAAATGTATGTATATATACATAACTTCTTCAGCATATAGATTGCTTAATACTAAACTGCTCAATACTAAATATTCAATACTAAATATACATATACATATAATTTAAATTATAGATTAACTATAGAACTGCAATCGATTTACGGAATAATTATTTTGATATGAAAACTTCGAAAAAGAAACTGCGTTAGTAAGCAACATGTTTGAAGGGCCATATTAGCAAAATATCATTTTATTTTGCATAATTTGAAATATGTACAGCCAAATAAAATGTTAAATGATAAAGAACATATTCAAATATATTAGGTGTGGCCTTTAATAACGATATCAGGATGCTTGCGAATTAAAAGCCAACCGATATGCGAGAAGAAAAATCCTCTACGCGCATTATATGGATCCGCGTCAGTATCGGTGAACTTATGGTGCACGCGGTGGTCCCTGGCCCATTGGTAAATAGTATCCTAATAAAATACAATATATTACATTGATAATAGATAATATCATCAAGTACAAAATTTTATTAAAAAAAAACAAAATGTAGGATTTTTATCTTTAGTCTATTTAACCTTTACAAGGTTGAATCACTAGTGACCGACCAATTCCTGTTCGTGCAAGTTTCTTTGAGTCTTTCGGTAATTATAAATTATATTACATTTTATTATTTTCCAAAATAAAGTTTCAATATTTATTCTATAAAGTTGAAGTATGTTAGTGAATGTTTAGAGATTTTTTTAACCATTCTGAATAAGTGAAAAAAACTGACAGATTTTAGTGACCTATGTTTGGATGAATGAGGCATCAAATTGTACATGTATTGTAAGTGTTAATTGTGTCATTCTGTGCAACACTTTGGCGAGAGGAGAAAAGTTAAACTTACTTGAAAAGCGATGGTCTGGAAAATCATGAGAATAAGTCTCATGGGCCACTTTGCCTTGTAAGATCGATGAGACCATAATCTATGAGTGCCAGCGGTAACGCCTATCATCGCAGCTGTACCAAGAGCAACAACTATAAATTATAGATATGTTATGATTTGATAAACCCTACGAAGCTTACGTAATCTAGCAAAGAAACAAATAAATGATACGTACACCATAGAATTGACCAATATTTAGCATGCAAGCAAGCCATGTACATTCCATAAATGGCAGCAAGATGAATATAGGTAAAAATAATAACATTTTTCCAAACGATTTCCCATTTATAATCAGTTTTGTATGATTCTTTCATCAATGCTTTATCATTTATTGACTTTCCGGTTATTGCAGAAATTTTAGATAAATTCGATAACATGCTATGTGTTAAATATACGTTATAAATATCTTTGTAAAACATAACTTTAATCATTAATTACGTAACAGTATTATTCTGCAATGTTATATCAGAAAAGATAATGCAATGAAAAAGATAAAATAATTACTGCATATAATATATGATGATAATGAAGTGATAACAAAAGCTTATAACTCTAAGAAATTATAATTTTTTCTTTACCATTTCATTATCATTATATAGATTACAATAATTATTTTATAATACTTCTTTATTACACTATCTTTTAAAGATAATATGCAATCGTATTGTGATATAACTATAAAATGTAGGTAAACATATGTTATGAAAACATTTTTATATTTTATGTCAAAATATGTCAGAATTTTCAAAATCAAAAATATCTTCTATCTATTTAAAAATGCATATTTTTACATCTAATTATTATGAATACTAATGAATACTTTATAATATTGCATAACTCACTTTGCGTACTGCTACTGCTTCAAAATAAAAAATATCGGTTCCTCAAGAGATTGTAATACGTTTTTTTAAGCTAAATTAAAGGATACCTTATTAATAGAAAAAAAACTATTTTATTTATTAATAATATAAGTATCGTTTTACAGGATGCTCAGTAAATTGCAGCAACAATGCATCATTACACATGTATAGCTGAATTAAGATATAAAGAATTAAGATTACGAAATAATAATGCAAAGTAATGTATATCAAGCAGAAATAAAATTACATACCTTTTGATAAGAATTTTGTTATAATTTAATGCCTCTATGATCAAAGATTTTTTGATTGTTTCATTCACATCGAAAAAATATCTATAATTTTTCTGAAACAAAAATAGTTAATACAAAAATAGTTAAATACAATAATTAACAAATTTTATAATAATATGGATATCATATAATTATCTCTTCAAAAATATTAATTACATTTCCATAATCATGGTTACATCATGGTGACGTGCGAATGCCCGCTTTATCATAATGTAATGTCATGGTGTGTGAATGCTTTGTAATATGTGTTATTTTATTATAATAATCTCACAGTGACATTATATATTCTTTCCGACTATTGTGACTCTATTGTGATGTGAATGTGACCCTTTCTCACATAGCCCGTAATATCGCAGTATATTAGAAATATTACATATTACATGAAATATTACATATTATAATATCACAAAGATATTACTGATATATTACTTGTTAATAATCAACATTGAAATATTACAGTAGCATTATGACAATATAAATTTTAACTCAAATAGAGCAATAACATTTATATAAGAAATAAATTTAGAAAGGCTTATTTTTGTTTGAGGTTATTTTAAAAACGTTTTTTAGGAACCGATTAAATAATCATGTTGTATAAATGTTTTAAAATCATTGTTTTTTAAGATAACATATAAATGAAAAGAATAAGTGAGTGATAAAGGATCGCTTGAAGTAAGAAAGTTATCGATACTGACATAGGTCTTCTAAAGCGACACCCTCTTTTATTTCTCAAAAATTAACTATTGCACTTTATTAATAAAATCATAATCTGTTTAGCTAATTAAAAAAGTATAAACTTATAATTCGTATATATGGTTTTCTATCAAATCAACTAAAAATCAATGCGAAAATAAAATTCTTACGATTTTCTTTTGCAAATTGCGTAGTAAATATTATTGATAACATAACATCGTTTAAAATGTATGTTTGTAATTTCCTAAATCAGTTTTATTTGTATTATTTTTTTCTCTTACTTTTCTCATAATACAATTTTAAATTTAAATTTAAAATTGTATTATGAAAAAACTAATATAG
>NW_017259196.1:282043-285214 GCF_001594045.1 Atta colombica | reverse complement strand
ATTTTGGATTGAAAAATGGGTCTCACGCTTATCAGATGAATTTGTTCGCTTAATAATTCCATGTCGACTCCGCATAAATTATATCTCTTACGATATTATAAACATTTACATGGACTGCGGCACGTGTATTTTCGCCGCATGCTGAATGCGACCGTCTGATGTTCCTTCCAGATTTTTACGTCATCACAAAAAATTGCGCTATAATTAAATAAATTAAATCAAATTTATTGAATGTCATATCGTTTATTGAATTATCGTGAAATCTTCTTGCATAGATAATGTTCCTCAAGCAAAAGTTAAAATGACATTAAAATCAATCATTATATTCGTTGTTGATCGAAAAGTGACTTTTAGGTATCATTTGAGAGACATTCTCACGTTTTTTTAATGTCACGACTTGTATTCTGCTTGAATTTCTTTCGATATTCCGAAGCGTAATCACGAAAATCTGCTTTTAAATCTTATATCTCAATCTTTAATTTCTAAAGTTCTATAATCCCTTTTTTTTACAATTTCCTAGATTTCTTGAACTAATGAGATTTAGATTCGTTTATTGTCTATTGGATGATGTCTTAAGAAATTTCTTAAGAAATTTTCTGGACAAAAATAGTCTCTAATTTTTCAAATCAGACGGCCGTATTTAAAGATACAGCGAAAACACAGACTTGTAAGATAATTCCTTGTTTTTAGATGTAAGGATGAATTATAAAAAAAAAACAAATATATGCGCATAATAGACTCATTCTTCTGTTTCTCTCTTTTCTTTCTTTCTTTCTCGCTTTGCATATTAATATAGTATGTGCAAAATAATCTTCTCATCATTGTGTAAACAATTTATTTTACATAAGGGTAATACTCTGACATCGAAAAAAAGCGATAATAATGGCTAATGTATAATAATAAATAAAGTATGAAATGTAAATAATGGATATGTACAAGTATGTAAATGGCAAAAAAGCTATAACAGAGATGAAATAATTGTTTTTCTTTTGCAAATATATGAGCCGCTTGTTCTGAGAGTGGCGCAAGTCGATTCTCGAAAGTATCACTGAAGAAGTGCTTGTATCGCTTTGTTTGTTCATTTCATTAGAAATATTGTAAGGTTCCATTTATTATTCACTGTGATTGAAAATATATAGTTCGCGATACTATTACTATAGATTTTCGATTATTTGCAGTGAATAACAAAACATAACTATTATATAATTATATATAATTGTATATAAAATATGTCAATTTTACATATAATTATATATATAATTTTATATAATTTTCTATATTATTGTTTATATTATTATTGTTGTATTATTATTTGTATATTTTATATATAATTATATGTAATTAAATACATATAATTATAGATAAAATATTTTTTCCCGAAAAGTTAACACACTGCATGTTAGGATGTCTCTCCATAATTCGCAAATCGCAAAACGTAGTTCGTTGACACAAATTAGAGATCATCGCAAGATATACACACATGAAAATCAATCGCACACAATGAAAAAAACAAATGCAAATTTTCTGCGAATTCATTTTGCGAATTATGTTTTGTGATTTGTGAATTATGTAAAGTAAGGCACTCCTTTACCGTTTCGCCATTCGGCGTGCACGGAGAATTTCGTCAAATTACAAACTTAAACTGCTCTAATTTAGAAATGACATCGCTCGACTTCTCATTTTTTTTTTATAAGATTCCCAGGATCGAATTAAAGTTTCTGCCGCCCCTAGACAGTTTGCCATCTCCCTTCAACAAATACTAAAAAAATCATACTTCCATTGTATGTTTGCATGCATGTATTTTACATTTTTACAATGTAATTCTACAACTTCTTTTACAATGTAATTCTGCGCTTCTCACACGGCAAACTCATTAATTAAACAATTACGAGTATAATCTGTTTCGACAGTAAGCTCTGCTTCAATGCATAATAATATGACATTTAAACGCTTGTTGCTCTGAATATTTCTATAGTTTTTCACTCGTCGTAGTACAGAGAAGGACCTTACACCGAAACAATTTGACATCATTATACAAAGCAAAATTCGAAGTGCTATATTTACGGTTGAATACAAAATAAGAAAATTTTGTTTATAAAGCATTTTGTGCAATTCCGACAGTAAAATTTCTTTTGTATTTAGCGTGCGCCAAGATACCGACATTCGATATCTAGCATCAATTCTAATCGTCGGAGTAACTGTACTGCAGAGTGATTACAATTGGACTTAGTACGTGTAACTGTGTTAGAAAACCGAACTTATTATTTAAATTAGTATAATAGATGCTTCGGTTTTTCAATCCAGCTAGAAGTAAATCTACAATTATGTAAAATGATATGCATGTTATCGCTATTATTTAATGGATTTTCATTCTGATGTTAAAATATTTAATTTTCTGAATTTTGCTATCGTTAAAAAGAAAATGTGAAGATTGACAGTAACTAAGTGCTAAAGTATTGGTTGTGTTAGAAAGGATATACTTTTAATAATAGGAAGATAATTATTGGGTAAGCGATCCGTGCCTGTTTATTTAATCCTTTTTATTGTTTTTTTAAATATGTTATCTTCGAAATTATTCTTTTTCGATATAAACAATAATTAAAAATTAAATTCGTTGTTCATACAAGATACGGAATAGCACGCTGTAATGTTTAGTAGAACGCAGTATCAAAAATAAAATTTTAAGTATACATTCTATTTGTAATTTTTGAAATATCTATATATTTTACCTCTTCAAACTGCACAAATGATGATTTGTCCTTACTTATAATATAACTGATACTCTCGAAGAATTAATTATTTTAGCAATTATCCATAAAGCAATTATCGGTTGAACAATTATTGTTATAGAAATAACTAATTGTAAAATGTTGTTCGTAAATAAAATTTTATTTTAAAAGGAAAAAATTCAAATATTAATACTTTTGTCGTAACCACAAACACGATTATGTAGCATATACGTTTTGTTTATATTGGGAAAATATTTGAACATAAAAAAATAAACTTATAAAATTATTTTATAATTACATTATATAACAATGTCACATAATCATAAAAAGCGGTTACATTAATAGAATTTTTTATAATTGTATGTATATAAAGAACTATAAAAGAACTAATATATATATGTATATATATATATACAAAATAATATATAATAATTATATGTAT
>NW_017259196.1:273237-278732 GCF_001594045.1 Atta colombica | reverse complement strand
TATATCGTTTAATTAATTAATAATATATCTATAGTATATTCTATAATCTGATAATAATAAGGATATTATATTATATGTACATACAGTATATATTATATTAGTACAGCTATATAACATCTGCGTTATTAATAGATTTGATAAACAATATTATAAAATAATTTAAAATTTATTTTTTTTTAAAAACTGCACAATTAAAAAAAAAGAAACTTTTAAGAAACTTTTCTTACTTATTTAATAAGACATTTTCGATCACTTGAAGCAAGCGACGATTAGTGTGAGAAAGAGCTCGCTATTTCTTTCACTCTCAGCGTGCCGATGGTAAGAACACGTGCATAAACTGCGTCCAGTAATACAAATCTGAAGCGTCGGAGTGCTCTTATATTATAGTATATGTCACTATATAAAAGAAACATTCCGACGCCTCAGATTTGCATTATCGAATGTAGCTATGCATAAGCACGTACTTGTATGTGTATAACAGCACCGCACCACGATAAATGGCTGAACTTGTAGGCGTGGAGAAGTGACGTTTTGACGAAATTTATGTTGCATGTCCATTTCGTTATTTTTTGCTTAATTGTGAAAATATGACTTGTCTCGTACTTATCAAAGTCGTAATTATTTATTATAAAACTAAAGTTATCTTGGAATAGTATAAAAACGTGTATTTTTTGTATTTTTTCATTTCAACAATTATCGTGTGTTTCTGTTCAAATATAGACTCACTTTACATACCTTTTACGATCATTTATTGACTAAGGGAGGAAAGGACAATTTTCATTGATTTTTAGTGTTTTAAAACAATCTCGTCATTTCGTCGTTTTATCCAAATTGTCTTTATTTAAAAATAGCATAAATTAACGTATCATTCCTCGCTTCGACATCACGATTTCAATATGGTCGCCGCGAGTAATCAGGAGTCTTAAATAGACTAAATATATTATATTAAAAATGGAAATCCTTGTTTGAACTATTAATATGTATTTTCAAATAAAAATCAGATATAATTTACTCGTAAATTCCGGATAAATTTTTAATTATCTGAAATTACAGATATACACAAAATTAGAGTTGGGTAAATTAATTTTTTTTTTTTAACCAAGTTAAGTTAAAGTTAACAACCTTGAAAATTTAACTTAATTAAGATACTAAATTAATTAATAATAATTTATAATAAAATTAATTGAATTTAAAGTTAATAAAAAAAAATAATTGAAAAGTTAAATTTATTTTTTTTTCTTTCTTTTTATTTATTTATTCCAGAGTTTCACTCTTACAAACAATGGAAATTACAAATATATATACTTTATTTAGAAAATACTCTATATTTTATTTATATGTTTTATTTATATGTTTTATTTGTATGTTTAATATATAAGATTCGATGAATACTAGCCTATGGTACGACTAAAGCTTTAGACACAATACGAAGGAGTAGCGATAATAATAAGAAATAATAGAGTTCAACCTATCAGAAACTAGATACATTGAAATACACAATTTCTGACAGATTGAAATCTGGGAGTCGATTGTGTAATTTGAAATGAGATGATATTTGAGATGAGAGATAATATTTGAAATGAGATGAAAATTAATAAAAGTGAGAAAATTCACTAGAATATTTATAATTTCATTGGTCAACACTTAGAAAATTTGCTCACTTCTGCAACTCTCATCTCATTTTAAGTTATCGCTATTGCCGCGTATTATGTCTGAGACTTAACTTTAAAGAATTAAATAAAAAATTAATAATTACAGATAAAATGTAACTAAATAAAATTAAAAAGTTAAGAGTCTAAAATGTAACTAAGTTAAGTTAAAATTAATTAACTTTTTAACTTTTTAACTTAACTTTTATCTTTTTAACTTAGCATTACCCAATCCTGCACAAAATAGATTATGTAAGAATTCCA
Source organism: Atta colombica (assembly GCF_001594045.1). Lineage (NCBI taxonomy): Eukaryota > Metazoa > Arthropoda > Insecta > Hymenoptera > Formicidae > Atta > Atta colombica. The sequence continues at coordinate 276,819 of NW_017259196.1, read as the reverse complement.
CTAAGGCCCAAAAATTGATAATCCAAATATAATTATATTTGATTTTAATATGCCTCAAATTTAGTTCAAGTATATTTTATGTCTGGGCATACCTGGGAATTTAGAAAAATACTGACATTGTACAAGTTGGCAACTTGGGCAATGTCATAACATTTACATATTTACACAATTTATACAAGAAAAATTGTTTATCGGAAAGGCTATAATGAATTTCAACAAGGGATAGCATTTTACGATAGCTATATATAATGCTTATCATTGTTAATGCAGCATCATTGTCAAAATTATATTTTTTTTATGTCAATTATATTTTTAATGTTATAGATAAAATAAGAATTTTATAATAAATATAATATTAAGTGAAATGTATAATAAAGACAAATTCATATATGAATATACAAATACGGCTTTGTTCTAAAATTCATTGTCAGTGCTAAAAATATATAATATACATAAAGTAACTATAGATTTTAAACGCTGGCAATAAATTTTGGAACACACAGTCACAATTATCAGTTTTGTAGATTGTGTTTCAATTCGAACTAGCACAATCATATAAATAATATCAGTATTAAGCTAAATGTCTCAATAGCCAATAAACGTTTAAGCGTTTTTTTTTAAGTTGTAAATTATACAATTTATATTAGAAAAAAGTTTCTAATATATGACCACAATTAGTACGCTGAAATATTATAAATAGATGTTTAATGACAAACATGTTTAAGGACAACTAAATTCAAATTAATCTTTAAGGTAAAAAACATTTGAGATTAAAATATTAATTTAAATAAATAAAGTTCTGTGTAAGTAAACTGTCTAGACATTGGTACTATCCGGTCCCAATGATTGGACATTTACATTTTATTTATTTAAATTAATATTAGTATTATAGTCTCAAATACACTTTTTAAAACGTAATATTACAATTTAATTATAATCTTTAAATGCAATTCAATTATAATACAGCAATAAAAAAAAGCATTTGAGATTAATAATAATAAATTTTATGCATGTATCCAGACATAGGTCTAGTCAGTGGGACATTTATCTTATGCCAGTAAAAAAACATAAACAGAATCGACAGATTTAATCAACAACAACAGATTTAATCAGAAATATTAGCAGTTAACATTAACTGTGACTTTATTCTATTCTGTCGACAGAACCCACACATCAGATTAGTAACAAAAACGAACAGGAGTTGTAACGGCAAATTTTTTGCTTGATCTCTGCTACCAATTTGCAGACATTGTCAGATATTATATTTCACATCTGTATGAAATTTATTGCTTTTTTGCTACAATTTGACAAACTTTTCTTAAAATGTACGAGCTTGGCTATTTGTTAATTGATTATTGCATTAATTTAATAATAATGCTACTATTATCTTAAAAACCTGTAAATATGTAACTTATTGCGGAAAATATTATCTCAGACATAAATTTATAAATTAAAATCTCCCAAAAAATTTAATAAATAATATAATTATATCAGATTAAAGATATAAGATAGATTATAAGACATATTTTCCTTGTACTTATAAGAATTCAAGTACAGAATCTTGAAACAATTACAAAAAATTAATTTATAAATTGTGTAATAATACTTAAAAATAAATTAAGAATTACGATATGGAAAGAATATCATGTCGTTAATTTTTTATTGCAATATATATTTGTTAATACTTTTTTTATTAAACTTAAATTTAATAAAGAGAATAATGCAAAATGTCTTTTTTATTATTTAATTATTTATTATTATTTAATTATTAAATATTAATGTCTCACATTTTTTTTCATTGTTTTCCTAGTTTAACCGGGCCATCGGCGTCTAATTGTTTTTCAAACATTTTTTGGGCTCTAAAAAATTAAAAAAAATGTTGGTAGAAAAAAATTACGTACTTTTTAGTGCAACAACAAATTTTGACAATTCTGGCTCAACTTCGGACACATATAAAAAAATAAAAAACGTATCGATGTAAAACAAATCATATTATTGTAAAATTGTTTTCTTGAAAAAATATACCAAAATTTTTTTCAGATTTTTTAAAACTTAAAAAATTTTTGGAAAACATAATCAGACATCAATGGTCCGGCATTGAATTAGGAAAGCAGTGAAAACTTAAAACATGGAGGTTAATATTTAATAATTATATACTTATTTAATAACATGAAAATAAGGAATTTTTATTTATAAAAAATAGGAAAAAATAATAAAATCGATAATACAAAAAAATTACTTTTTGCACAAAAACAGAATTTTATTTTTATAAAATTGCTCATTTAGAAGGGAGGTTGTTCACATTTCTTCTAAGAGCAAAAGACACAGCGTTTTATCTTATTTATCAGAACGCACAAATATGACTTACAAGAAGAGAGCTAGACTAGTCTGCTCTTCACTGATCTTGATCGAAATAAAAACTAAAAATAATTACATAAAAAGTAACTTTACTAGTCCAACCGGGTCACTGATGTCGTACGCTTAACTTTCAGTCGCTGCATGAAACACGAGTAATGAACTACGGCGTACTTAACTGATAAATCCCTGTTAAATCAACATTTTTTAGGGAGGAGAGCCAATCCCTTCCATTTACTGTCTAACGAATAATTTAAAATTGAATATTCACCTGGATCTTCGAATTTTCGATTGGACAACGAAAAATCAAAGAAATATTACAGTATAAAAAACTAAAACTTAAATTTATATTATCATATTAACAAACACTTGTGAATGTTTTAATCGCGCACTGAAAAAAAATTTACTAAATCTGAGTAAATATTTCTTTGAATAGTTTGAAGTAAACATTTAATTAGAGTAAGTAAATATTTGCTCAATAAAAGTAAATATGATACTTAAATCAAACTAATAGTTTTTGTATCAAATAAATATATGTTTATATTTAATAAATATTTACTTGGAACTATTCAAAATAATATTTACTTAATATAAAATATACTTAATAAACAAGGACATGTAGCTACACGCAGAATGTTTTTTGCGAATGTCATATAGCTATTTAAAATTCTTACATTAATAAAAACAATTTCATAAACGTTTCGGCCCATATCAGGCTATCTTCAGTATGCAACATAAATAATTTATCAATAATTTGTAGTCATAAAAATAAAGGAATTAAAATAAATAAAAATATTTCGTTATAGTCTATGCTTGTTTAAGTTGTCAAAAATAATTTGCCTCCGTTAATTTCCTAATGAGAGATTTATTGAAACATTGTGTGAAACATCAGATTTCCAGATTCTAATTGAAAATAAAAAATCCATTTAAAAGTTACAAAAACTATTTCCTTATTTATACATCCATATTTTATGAATGTATCTATATCTGTGTTTGTTACAATAATTACTTACATTATTCGCTGTCTATACTAAGATTTTCTTTCTATAAGAAATAAAATGATGACCAGAGACGGAAACATTTTTGTCAAAGTTGTGTGATATCTGCAGATGACTTTCAGTGTGTCAGAATTTATATCTATCTTGGAAAGAGAAGGAAGCCTCTAAATGCGGAAACGTTTATGAATTGTGATGAATATGTATATATGTATATATATATATATATATA